>NW_026061699.1:6697551-7001986 GCF_023897955.1 Schistocerca gregaria
GTGACTGTTGTATTCTATCCCGATGTAATTTCAGTGTTTCATCAACACTCTGATACTCCACAGATTACAGAATGCCTCCAGATGTGCATGGGAAACTACTACTTGTCTTCCAGGGAAAGATCAAAGCGTAGACAGTTTGAGACATTACTCCCATGGAGGAAAGTGCGCATGGTGATTGTTGTATGCAGTCCCGATGCAATTTCTGTGTTTCATCAACACTCTGATAGACCACAGATTACAGAATGCCTCCAGATGGGCATTGGAAACTACTACTGGTCTTCCAGGGAACGATCAAAACGTAAACTCTTTGAGACATTACTCCCATGGAGGAAATTGCGCATCGTGACTGTTGTATTCAATCCCGATGCATTTTCTGTCTTTCATCAACACTCTGAAAGTCCACAGATTACAGAATGCCACGAGATGTGTATCGGAAACTACTACTGGTCTTCCAGGGAACGATCAAAGCGTAGACTCTTTCAGACATTACCTCCATGGAGGAAAGTGCGGAAGGTGACTGTTGTATTCAATTCCGATGCAATTTCTGTGTTTCATCAACACTCTGATAGTCCACGGATTACAGAATGCCACCAGATGTTCATCGGAAACTACTACTGGTCTTCCAGGGAACGATCAAAGCGTAGACTGTTTGAGACATACCTCCCGTGGAAGAAAGTGCGCATGGTGACTGTTGTATTCAATCCCGATGCAATTTCTGTGTTTCATCAACACTCTGATAGTCCACAGTTTACAGAATGCCATCAGATGTGCATCGGAAACTACTAATGGTCTTCCAGGGAACGATCGCGGCGTAGACTGTTTGAGAATTACTCCCATGGAGGAAAGTGCGCATGGTGATTGTTGTATTCAATCCCGATGCAATTTCTGTGTTTCGTCAACGCTCTGATAGTCCACAGATTACAGAATGCCTCCAGATTTGCATCGGAAACTACTACTGGTCTTCCAGGGAACGATCAAAGCGTAGACTGTTTGGGACACTACTCCTATGGAGGAAAGTGCGCATGGTGATTGTTATATTCAATCCTGATGCAATTTCTGTGTGTCATCAACACTCTGGTATTCCACAGATTACACAATGCCACCAGATGTTCATCGGAAACTACTACTGGTCTTCCATGGAACGATCAAAACATAAACTCTTTGAGACATAACTCCCGTGAAGGAAAGTGCGCATGGTGACTGTTGTATTCAATCCCGATGCAATTTGTGTGTTTCATCAACATTCTGATAGTCCACAAATTACAGAATGCCTCCAGATGTGCATCGGAAACTACTTCTGGTCTTCCAGGGAACGATCAAAGCGTGGACTGTTTGAGACATTACTTTTATGGAGGAATGTGCGCATGGTGATTGTTGTATTCAATCCCGATGCAATTTCTGTGTTTCATCAACACTCTGATAGTCCACAGATAACAGAATGCCTCCAGATGTGCATCGGAAACTACTACTGGTCATCCAATGTACGATCAAAGCGTAAGCTCTTTGCGACATTACTCCCATGGAGGAAAGTGCGCATGGTGACTGTTGTATTCAATCCCGATGCAATTTCTGTCTTTCATCAACTTTCTGATAGTCCACAGATAACAGAATGCCTCCAGATGTGCATCGGAAACTACTACTGGTCTTCCAGGGAACGATCAAAGCGTAGACTGTTTTAAACATTACTCCCATGGAGGAAAGTGCGCATGGTGACTGTTGTATTCAATCCAGATGCAATTTCTGTGTTTCATCAACACTCCGATACTCCACAGATTACAGAATGCCTCCAGATGTGCATCGGAAACTACTACTGGTGTTCCAGGGAACGATCAAAGCGTAGACTGTTAGAGACATTACACCCATGGAGGAAAGTGCGCATGGTGACTGTTGTATTCGATCCCGATGCAATTACTGTGTTTCATCAACACTTTGATAGTCTACACATTACAAAATGCCACCAGATGTGCATCGGAAACTACTACTGGTCTTCCAGGGAACGACCAATCGTAGATTGTTTCAGACATAACTCCCGTGAAGGAAAGTGCGCATGGTGACTGTTGTATTCAATCCCGATGCAATTTCTGTGTTTCATCAACACTCTGATAGTCTACACATTACAGAATGCGACCAGATGTGCATCGGAAACTACTACTGGTCTTCCAGGGAACGATCAAATCGTACATTGTTTGAGCCATTACTCCCATGGAGGAAAGTGCGCATGGTGATTGTTGTATTCAATCCTGATTGAATTTCTTTGTTTCATCATCACTCTGATAGTCTACACATTACAGAATGCGACCAGATGTGCATCAGAAACTACTACTGGTCTTCAAGGGAACGATCAAAGCGTAGACTGTTTGAGACATTACTCCCATGGAGGAAAGTGAGCATGGTGACTGTTGCATTCAATCCCGATGCAATTTCTGTGTTTCATCAACATTCTGGTAGTCCACAGATTACAGAATGCTACCAGATGTGAATCGGAAACTACTACTGGTCTTCCAGGGAACGATCAAAGCGTAGACTGTTTTAGATATACCTCCAGTGGAGGAAAGTGCGCATGGTGACTGTTGTATTCAATCTAGATTCAATTCCTGTGTTTCATCAACACTCTGATAGTCCACAGATTACAGAATGCCTCCATATGTGCATTGGAAACTACTACTGGTCTTCCAGGGAACGATCAAATCGTAGACTGTTTGAGACATAACTCCCATGGAGGAAAGTGCGCATGGTGACTGTTGTATTCAATCTAGATTCAATTCCTGTGTTTATCAACACTCTGATAGTCCACAGATTACAGAATGCCTCCAGATGTGCATCGGAAAGTACTACTGGTCTTCCAGGGAACGATCAAAGCGTAGACTGTTTGAGACATATCTCCCATGGAGGAAAGTGCGCATGGTGACTGTTGTATTCAATCCCGATGCAATTTCAGTGTTTCATCAACACTCTGATAGTCCACAGATTACAGAATGCCTCCATATGTGCATTGGAAACTACTACTGGTCTTCCAGGGAACGATCAAATCGTAGACTGTTTGAGACATTACTCCCATGGAGGAAAGTGCGCATGGTGACTGTTGTATTCAAGCCCGATGCAATTTCTGTGTCTCATCAACAGTCTGATAGTCCACAGATTACAGAATGCCTCCAGATGTGCATCAGAAACTACTACTGGTCTTCAAGGGAACGATCAAAGCGTAGACTGTTTGAGACATCACTCCCATGGAGGAAAGTGAGCATGGTGACTGTTGTATTCAATCCCAATGCAATTTCTGTGTTTCATCAACACTCTGATAGTCCACAGATTACAGAATGCCACCAGATGTGCATCGGAAACTACTACAGGTCTTCCAGGGAACGATCAAAGCGTAGACAGTTTGAGACATTACTGCCGTAGAGGAAAGTGCGCATGGTGACTGTTGCATTCAATCCCGATGCAATTTCTGTGTTTCATCAACATTCTGGTAGTCCACAGATTACAGAATGCTACCAGATGTGAATCGGAAACTACTACTGGTCTTCCAGGGAACGATCAAAGCGTAGACTGTTTTAGATATACCTCCAGTGGAGGAAAGTGCGCATGGTGACTGTTGTATTCAACCTAGATTCAATTTCTGTGTTTCATCAACACTCTGATAGTCCACAGCTTACAGAATGCCACCATATGTCTATCGGAAACTACTACTGGTCATCCAGGGAACGATCAATGCGTAGACTGTTTGAGACATAACTCCCATGGAGGAAAGTGAGCATGGTGACTGTTGTATTCAATCCCGACGCAATTTCTGTGTTTCATCAACACTCTGATAGTCCACAGATTACAGAGAGCCTCCAGATGTGCATCGGAAACTACTACTGGTCTTCCAGGGAACGATCAAATCGTAGACTGTTTGAGACATTACTCCCATGGAGGAAAGTGCGCATGGTGGCTGTTGTATTCAATTCCGAGGCAATTACTGTGTTTCATCAAAACTTTGAAGGTCCACAGATTACAGAAAGCCTACAGATGTGCATCGAAAACGACTACCGGTCTTGCACGGAACGATTAATGTGTAGACTGTTTGAGGATTACTCCCATGGAGGAAAGTGCGCACGGTGATTGTTGTATTCAATCCCGATTCAATTCCTTTGTTTCATCAACACTCTGATAGTCCACAGATTACAGAATGCCTCCATATGTGCATCGGAAACTACAGATGGTCTTCCAGGGAACGATCAAAGCGTAGACAGTTTGAGACATGGCTCCCATGGAGGAAAGTGCGCATGGTGACTGTTGTATTCAATCCCGATGCAATTTCTGTGTTTCATCCACACTCTGATAGTCCACAGATTGCAGAATGCCTCCATATATGCATCGGAAACTATTATTGGTCTTCCAGGGAACGATCAAATCGTAGACTGTTTGAGACAATACTCCCATCTAGGAAAGTGCGCATGGTGACTGTTGTATTTAATCCCGATGCAATTTCTGTGTCTCATCAACAGTCTGATAGTCCACAGATTACAGAATGCCTCCAGATGTGTATCGGATATTACTACTGGTGTTCCAGGGAACGATCAAAGCGTAGACTGTTTGAGACATTACTCCCATAGAGGAAAGTGCGCATGGTGGCTGTTGTATTCAATTCCGAGGCAATTACTGTGTTTCTTCAAAACTTTGAAGGTCGACAGATTACAGAAAGCCTCCAGATGTGCATCGAAAACTACTACTGGTCTTCCACGGAACGATTAAAGCGTAGACTGTTTGAGGATTACCCCCATGGAGGAAATTGCGCATGGTGACTGTTGTATTCAATGCTGATGCAATTTCTGTGTTTCATCAACACTCTGATATTCCACAGGTTACAGAATGTTACCAGACGTGCATCGGAAACTACTACTGGTCTTCAAGGGAACTATCAAACCCTAGACTGTTTGAGACATTAGTCCCATGGAGGAATGTGGGCATGGTGACTGTTGTATTCAATCCCGATGCAATTTCTGTGTTTCATCAACACTCTGATAGTCCACAGATTACAGAATGCCACCAGATGTGCATCGGAAACTACTACAGGTCTTCCAGGGAACGATCAAAGCGTAGACAGTTTAGGACATTACTGCCGTGGAGGAAAGTGCGCATGGTGACTGTTGCATCCAATCCCGATGCAATTTCTGTGTTTCATCAACACTCTGATAGTCCGCAGATTACAGAATGCCTCCAGATGTGCATCGGAAACTACTACTGGTCTTCCAGGGAACGATCAAAGCGTAGACTGTTTGAGACATGGCTCCCATGGAGGAAAGTGCGCATGGTGACTGTTGTATTCAATCCCGATGCAATTTCAGTGTTTCATCAACACTCTGATAGTCCACAGATTACAGAATGCCTCCATATGTGCATTGGAAAATACTACTGGTCTTCCAGGGAACGATCAAATCGTAGACTGTTTGAGACATTACTCCCATGGAGGAAAGTGCGCATGGTGACTGTTGTATTCAATCCCGATGCAATCTCTGTGTCTCATCAACAGTCTGATACTCCACAGATTACAGAATGCCTCCAGACGTGCATCGGAAACTACTACTGGTCTTCAAGGGAACGATCAAAGCGTAGACTCTTTGAGACATTACTCCCATGGAGGAAAGTGCGCATGGTGACTGTTGTATTCAATCCCGATGCAATTTCAGTGTTTCATCAACACTCTGATAGTCCACAGATTACAGAATGCCTCCTGATGTGCATCGGAAACTACTACTGGTCTTCCAGGGAACGATCAAAGCGTAGACTGTTTGTGACATTACTCCCATGGAGGAAAGTGCGCATGGTGACTGTTGTATTCAATCCCGATGCAATTTCTGTGTTTCATCAACACTCTGATATTCCCCAGATTGCAGAATGCCGCCAGATGTGCATCGGAAACTACTTCTGGTCTTCCTGGGAACGACGAAAGCATAGACTGTTTGAGACATACCCCTGTGGAGGAGAGTGCGCACGGTGACTGTTGTATTCAATCCCGATGCAATTTCTGTCTTTCATCAACACTCCGATAGTCCACAGATTAAAGAATGCCTCCAGATGTGCATCGGAAACTAAAACTGGTCTTCCAGGGAACGATCAAAGCCTAGACTGTTTGAGACATTGCTCCTTTGGAGAAAAGTGCGCATGGTGACTGTGGTACTCATCCCGATGCAATTTCTGTGTTTCATCACCACTCTGATTGTCCACAGATAACAGAATGCCTTCAGATGTGCATCGGAAACTGCTACTGGTTTTCCAGGGAACGATCAAAGCGTAGACTGTTTGAGACATTACTCCCATGGAGGAAAGTGCGCATGGTTACTGTTGTATTCAATCCCAATGCAATTTCTGTGTTTCATCAACACTCTGATAGTCCACAGATTACAGAATGCCACCAGATGTGCATCGGAAACAACTACAGGTCTTCCAGGGAACGATCAAAGCGTAGACAGTTTGAGACATTACTGCCGTAGAGGAAAGTGCCAATGGTGACTGTTGCATTCAATCCCGATGCAATTTCTGTGTTTCATCAACACTCTGATAGTCCACAGATTACAGAATGCCTCCATATGTGCATTGGAAACTACTACTGGTCTTCCAGGGAACGATCAAATCGTAGACTGTTTGAGACATTACTCCCATGGAGGAGAGTGCGCATGGTGACTGTTGTATTCAATCCCGATGCAATTTCTGTGTTTCATCAACACTCTGATAGTCCACAGATTACAGAATGCCTCCTGATGTGCATCGGAAACTACTACTGGTATTCCAGGGAACGATCAAAGCGAAGACTGTTTGTGACATTACTCCCATGGAGGAAAGTGCGCATGGTGACTGTTGTATTCAATCCCGATGCAATTTCTGTGTTTCATCAACACTCTTATAGTCCACAGGTTACAGAATAAAACCAGACGTGCATCGGAAACTACTACTGGTCTTCCAGGGAACGATCAAAACCTAGACTGTTTGAGACATTGCTCCCATGGAGGAAAGTGCGCATGGTGACTGTGGTACTCAATCCCGATGCAATTTCTGTGTTTCATCAACACTCTGATAGTCCACAGATTACAGAATGCCACCAGATGTGCATCGGAAACAACTACTGGTCTACCTTGGAACGATCAAACAGTAGACTGTTTCAGACATTACTCCCATGGAGGAAAGTGCAGATGGTGACTGTTGTATTCAATCCCGATGCAATTTCCGTGTTTCATCAACACTCTGATAGTCCACAGATTACAGAATGCCTCCAGATGTGCATCAGAAGCTACTACTGGTCTTCCAGGTAGCGATCAAAGCGTAGACTGTTTGAGACATTACTCCCATAGAGGAAAGTGCGCATGGTGGCTGTTGTATTCAATTCCGAGGCAATTACTGAGTTTCATCAACACATTGAAGGTCCACAGATTACAGAAAGCCTCCAGATGTGCATCGAAAACTACTACTGGTCTTCCACGGAACGATTAAAGCGTAGACTGTTTGAGGATTACTCCCATGGAGGAAAGTGCGCATGGTGACTGTTGTATTCAATCCCGATACAATTTCTGTGTTTCATCAACACTCTGATAGTCCACAGGTTACAGAATGCCACCAGACGTGCATCGGAAACTACTACTGGTCTTCTAGGGAACGATCAAAGGCTAGACTGTTTGAGACATTGCTCCCATGGAGGAAAGTGCGCATGGTGACTGTGGTACTCAATCCCTATGCAATTTCTGTGTTTCATCAACACTCTGATAGTCCACAGATTACAGAATGCCTCCAGATGTGCATCAGAAACTACTACTGGTCTTCCAGGGAACGATCAAAGCGTAGACTGTTTGAGACATGGCTCCCATGGAGGAAAGTGCGCATGGTGACTGTTGTATTCAATCCCGATGCAATTTCTGTGTTTCATCAACACTCTGATAGTCCACAGATTACAGAATGCCACCAGATGTGCATCGGAAACTACTACAGGTCTTCCAGGGAACGATCAAGGCGTAGACAGATGAGACATTACTGCCGTGGAGGAAAGTGCGCATGGTGACTGTTGCATCCAATCCCGATGTAATTTCTGTGTTTCATCAACACTCTGATAGTCCACAGATTACAGTATGCCACCAGATGTGCATCGGAAACAACTACTGGTCTACCAGGGAACGATCAAAGTGTAGACTGTTTCAGACATTACTCCCATGGAGGAAAGTGCGGATGGCGACTGTTGTATTCAATCCCGATGCAATTTCTGTGTTTCGTCAACACTCTGATAGTCCACAGATTACAGAATGCCTCCAGACGGGCATCAGAAACTACTACTCGTCTTCCTGGGAACGATCAAAGCGTAGACTGTTTGAGACATTACTCCCATGGAGGAAAGTGAGCATGGTGACTGTTGTAATCAATCCCGACGCAATTTCTTTGTTTCATCAACACTCTGATAGTCCACAGATTACAGAAAGCCTCCAGATGTGCATCGGAAACTACTACTGGTCTTCCAGGGAACGATCAAATCGTAGACTGTTTGAGACATTACTCCCATGGAGGAAAGTGCGCATGGTGGCTGTTGTATTCAATTCCGAGGCAATTACTGTGTTTCATCAAAACTTTGAAGGTCCACAGATTACAGAAAGCCTCCAGATGTGCATCGAAAACTACTACTTGTCTTGAACGGAACGATTAAAGCGTAGACTGTGTTAGGATTACCCCCATGGAGGAAATAGCGCATGCTGACTGTTGTATTCAATCCTGATGCAATTTCTGTGTTTCATCAACACTCTGATAGTCCACAGGTTACAGAATGTTACCAGACGTGCATCGGAAACTACTACTGGTCTTCAAGGGAACTATCAAACCCTAGACCGTTTGAGACATCAGTCCCATGGAGGAAAGTGGGCATGGTGACTGTTGTATTCAATCCCGATGCAATTTCTGTGTTTCATCAACACTCTGATAGTCCACAGATTACAGAATGCCACCAGATGTGCATCGGAAACTACTACAGGTCTTCCAGGGAACGATCAAAGCGTAGACAGTTTGAGACATTACTGCCGTGGAGGAAAGTGCGCATGGTGACTGTTGCATCCAATCCCGATGCAATTTCTGTGTTTCATCAACACTCTGATAGTCCACAGATTACAGAATGCTACCAGATGTGAATCGGAAACTACTACTGATCTTCCAGGGAACGATCAAAGCGTAGACTGTTTGAGATATACCTCCAGTGGAGGAAAGTGCGCATGGTGACTGTTGTATTCAATCTAGATTCAATACCTGTGTTTCATCAACACACTGATAGTCCACAGATTACAGAATGCCTCCATATGAGCATTGGAAACTACTACTGGTCTTCCAGGGAACGAACAAATCGTAGACTGTTTGAGACATTACTTCCATGGAGGAAAGTGCGCATGGTGACTGTTGTATTCATTCCCGATGCAATTTCTGTGTCTCATCAACAGTCTGATAGTCCACAGATTACAGAATGCCTCCAGATGTGCATCGGAAACTACTACTGGTCTTCAAGGGAACGATCACAGCGTAGACTCTTTGAGACATTACTCCCATGGAGGAAAGTGCGCATGGTGACTGTTGTATTCAATCCCGATGCAATTTCAGTGTTTCATCAACACTCTGATAGTCCACAGATTACAGAATGAATCCTGATGTGCATCGGAAACTACTACTGGTGTTCCAGGGAACGATCAAAGCGTAGACTGTTTGTGACATTACTCCCATGGAGGAAAGTGCGCACGGTGACTGTTGTATTCAATCCCGATGCAATTTCTGTCTTTCATCAACACTCCGATGGTCCACAGATTACAGAATGCCTCCAGATGTGCATCGGAAACTACAACTCGTCTTCCAGGGAACGATCAAAGCCTAGACTGTTTGAGACATTGCTCCCATGGAGAAAAGTGCGCATGGTGACTGTGGTACTCAATCCCGATGCAATTTCTGTGTTTCATCACCACTCTGATAGTCCACAGATAACAGAATGATTCCAGATGTGCATCGGAAACTGCTACTGGTCTTCCAGGGAACGATCAAAGCGTAGACTGTTTGAGACATTACTCCCATGGAGGAAAGTGAGCATGGTGACTGTTGTATTTAATCCCAATGCAATTTCTGTGTTTCAACAACACTGTGATAGTCCACAGATTACAGAATGTCACCAGATGTGCATCGGAAACTACTACAGGTCTTCCAGGGAACGATCAAAGCGTAGACAGTTTGAGACATTACTGCCGTAGAGGAAAGTGCGCATGGTGACTGTTGCGTTCAATCCCGATGCAATTTCTGTGTTTCATCAACACTCTGATAGTCCACAGATTACAGAATGCTACCAGATGTGAATCGGAAGCAACTACTGGTCTTCCAGGGAACGATCAAAGCGTAGACTGTTTGAGATATACCTCCTGTGGAGGAAAGTGCGCATGGTGACTGTTGTATTCAATCTAGATTCAATTCCTGTGTTTCATCAACACTCTGATAGTCCACAGATTACAGAATGCCTCCAGATGTGCATCGGAAACTACTACTGGTCTTCCAGGGAACGATCAAAGCGTAGACTGTTTGAGACATGGCTCCCATGGAGGAAAGTGCGCATGGTGACTGCTGTATTCAATCCCGATGCAATTTCAGTGTTTCATCAACACTCTGATAGTCCACAGATTACAGAATGCCTCCATATGTGCATTGGAAACTACTACTGGTCTTCCAGGGAACGATCAAATCGTAGACTGTTTGAGACATTACTCCCATGGAGGAAAGTGCGCATGGTGACTGTTGTATTCAATCCCGATGCAATTTCTGTGTCTCATCAACAGTCTGATAGTCCACAGATTACAGAATGCCTCCAGATGAGCATCGAAAACTACTACTGGTCTTCAAGGGAACGATCAAAGCGTAGACTCTTTGACACATTACTCCCATGGAGGAGAGTGCGCATGAAGACTGTTGTATTCAATCCCGATGCAATTTCTGTGTTTCATCAACACTCTGATAGTCCACAGATTACAGAATGCCTCCAGATGTGCATCGGAAACTACTACTGGTCTTCCAGGGAACCATCAAAGCGTAGACTGTTTGTGACATTACTCCCATGGAGGAAAGTGCGCATGGTGACTGTTGTATTTAATCCCGATGCAATTTCTGTGTTTCATCAACACTCTGATATTCCACAGATTACAGAATGCCGCCAGATGTGCATCGGAAACTACTTCTGGTCTTCCAGGGAACGACGAAAGCATAGACTGTTTGAGACATACCCCTGTGGAGGAAAGTGCGAACGGTGACTGTTGTATTCAATCCCGATGCAATTTCTGTGTTTCATCAACACTCTGATAGTCCACACATTACAGAATGCCATGAGATGTGCATCGGAAACTACTACTGGTCTTCCAGGGAACTATCAAAGCTTTGACTGTTTCAGACATCACTCCCATGGAGAAAAGTGCGCATGGTGACTGTTGTATTCAATCCCGATGCAATTTCTGTGTTTCATCAACACTCTGATAGTCCACAGATTACAGAATGCCACCAGATGTGCTTCGGAAACTACTACTGGTCTACCTTGGAACGATTAAAGGGTAGACTGTTTCAGACTTTACTCCCATGGAAGAAAGTGCGGATGGTGATGTTGTATTCAATCCCGATGCAATTTCCGTGTTTCATCAACACTCTGATAGTCCACAGATTACAGAATGCCTCCAGATGTGCATCACAAGCTACTACTGGTCTTCCAGGGAACGATCAAAGCGTAGACTGTTTGAGACACTACTCCCATAGAGGAAAGTGCGCATGGTGGCTGTTGTATTCAATTCCGAGGCAATTACTGAGTTTCATCAACACTTTGAAGGTCCACAGATTACAGAAAGCCTCCAGATGTGCATCGAAAACTACTACTGGTCTTCCACGGAACGATTAAAGCGTAGACTGTTTGAGGATTACTCCCATGGAGGAAAGTGCGCATGGTGACTGTTGTATTCAATCCCGATGCAATTTCTGTGTTTCATCAACACTCTGATAGTCCACAGATTACAGAATGCCACCAGCTGTGCATCGGAAACAACTACTGGTCTACCAGGGAACGATCAAAGAGTAGACTGTTTTAGACATTACTCCCATGGAGGAAAGTGCGGATGGTGACTGTTGTATTCAATCCCGATGCAATTTCTGTGTTTCGTCAACACTCTGATAGTCCACAGATTACAGAATGCCTCCAGACGGGCATCAGAAACTACTACTCGTCTTCCTGGGAACGATCAAGTCGTAGACTGTTTGAGACATTACTCCCATGGAGGAAAGTGAGCATGGTGACTGTTGTATTCAATCCCGACGCAATTTCTGTGTTCCATCAACACTCTGATAGTCCACAGATTACAGAAAGCCTCCAGATGTGCATCGGAAACTACTACTGGTCTTCCAGGGAACGATCAAATCGTAGACTGTTTGAGACATTACTCCCATGGAGGAAAGTGCGCATGGTGGCTGTTGTATTCAATTCCGAGGCAATTACTGTGTTTCATCAAAACTTTGAAGGTCCACAGATTACAGAAAGCCTCCAGATGTGCATCGAAAACTACTACCGGTCTTCCACGGAACGATTAAAGCGTAGACTGTTTGAGGATTACTCCCATGGAGGAAAGTGCGCACGGTGACTGTTGTATTCAATCCCGATTCAATTCGTTTGTTTCATCAACACTCTGATAGTCCACAGAATACAGAATGCCTCCATATGTGCATCGGAAACTACTACTGGTCTACCAGGGAACGATCAAAGCGTAGACAGTTTGAGACATGGCTCCCATGGAGGAAAGTGCGCATGGTGACTGTTGTATTCAATCCCGATGCAATTTCTGTGTTTCATCCACACTCTGATAGTCCACAGATTGCAGAATGCCTCCATATATGCATCGGAAACTACTACTGGTCTTCCAGGGAACGATCAAATCGTAGACTGTTTGAGACAATACTCCCATCTAGGAATGTGCGCATTGTGACTGTTGTATTCAATCCCGATGCAATTTCTGTGTCTCATCAACAGTCTGATAGTCCACAGATTACAGAATGCCTCCAGATGTGCATCGGATATTACTACTGGTCTTCCAGGGAGCGATCAAAGCGTAGACTGTTTGAGACATTACTCCCATGGAGGAAAGTGCGCATGGTGGCTGTTGTATTCAATTCCGAGGCAATTACTGTGTTTCATCAAAACTTTGAAGGTCCACAGATTACAGAAAGCCTCCAGATGTGCATCGAAAACTACTACTTGTCTTGAACGGAACGATTAAAGCGTAGACTGTGTGAGGATTACCCCCATGGAGGAAATTGCGCATGGTGACTGTTGTATTCAATCCTGATGCAATTTCTGTGTTTCATCAACACTCTGATAGTCCACAGGTTACAGAATGTTACCAGACGTGCGTCGGAAACTACTACTGGTCTTCAAGGGAACTATCAAACCCTAGACCGTTTGAGACATCAGTCCCATGGAGGAAAGTGGGCATGGTGACTGTTGTATTCAATCCCGATGCTATTTCTGTGTTTCATCAACACTCTGATAGTCCACAGATTACAGAATGCCTCCATATGTGCATTGGAAACTACTACTGGTCTTCCAGGGAACGATCAAATCGTAGACTGTTTGAGACATTACTCCCATGGAGGAAAGTGCGCATGGTGACTGTTGCATTCATTCCCGATGCAATTTCTGTGTCTCATCAACAGTCTGATAGTCCACAGATTACAGAATGCCTCCAGATGTGCATCGGAAACTACTACTGGTCTTCAAGGGAACGATCAAAGCGTAGACTGTTTGAGACATAACTCCCATGGAGGAAAGTGCGCATGGTGACTGTTGTATTCAATCCCGATGCAATTTCAGTGTTTCATCAACACTCTGATAGTCCACAGATTACAGAATGAATCCTGATGTGCATCGGAAACTACTACTGGTGTTCCAGGGAACGATCAAAGCGTAGACTGTTTGTGACATTACTCCCATGGAGGAAAGTGCGCACGGTGACTGTTGTATTCAATCCCGATGCAATTTCTGTCTTTCATCAACACTCCGATGGTCCACAGATTACAGAATGCCTCCAGATGTGCATCGGTAACTACAACTGGTCTTCCAGGGAACGATCAAAGCCTAGACCGTTTGAGACATTGCTCCCATGGAGAAAAGTGCGCATGGTGACTGTGGTACTCAATCCCGATGCAATTTCTGTGTTTCATCACCACTCTGATAGTCCACAGATAACAGAATGCTTCCAGATGTGCATCGGAAATTGCTACTGGTCTTCCAGGGAACGATCAAAGCGTAGACCGTTTGAGACATTACTCCCATGGAGGAAAGTGAGCATGGTGACTGTTGTATTCAATCCCAATGCAATTTCTGTGTTTCAACAACACTGTGATAGTCCACAGATTACAGAATACCACCAGATGTGCATCGGAAACTACTACAGGTCTTCCAGGGAACGATCAAAGCGTAGACAGTTTGAGACATTACTGCCGTAGAGGAAAGTGCGCATGGTGACTGTTGTATTCAATCCCGATGCAATTTCTGTGTCTCATCAACAGTCTGATAGTCCACAGATTACAGAATGCCTCCAGATGAGCATCGAAAACTACTACTGGTCTTCAAGGGAACGATCAAAGCGTAGACTCTTTGACACATTACTCCCATGGAGGAGAGTGCGCATGAAGACTGTTGTATTCAATCCCGATGCAATTTCTGTGTTTCATCAACACTCTGATAGTCCACAGATTACAGAATGCCTCCAGATGTGCATCGGAAACTACTACTAGTCTTCCAGGGAACCATCAAAGCGTAGACTGTTTGTGACATTACTCCCATGGAGGAAAGTGCGCATGGTGACTGTTGTATTTAATCCCGATGCAATTTCTGTGTTTCATCAACACTCTGATATTCCACAGATTACAGAATGCCGCCAGATGTGCATCGGAAACTACTTCTGGTCTTCCAGGGAACGACGAAAGCATAGACTGTTTGAGACATACCCCTGTGGAGGAAAGTGCGAACGGTGACTGTTGTATTCAATCCCGATGCAATTTCTGTGTTTCATCAACACTCTGATAGTCCACACATTACAGAATGCCATGAGATGTGCATCGGAAACTACTACTGGTCTTCCAGGGAACTATCAAAGCTTTGACTGTTTCAGACATCACTCCCATGGAGAAAAGTGCGCATGGTGACTGTTGTATTCAATCCCGATGCAATTTCTGTGTTTCATCAACACTCTGATAGTCCACAGATTACAGAATGCCACCAGATGTGCTTCGGAAACTACTACTGGTCTACCTTGGAACGATTAAAGGGTAGACTGTTTCAGACTTTACTCCCATGGAAGAAAGTGCGGATGGTGATGTTGTATTCAATCCCGATGCAATTTCCGTGTTTCATCAACACTCTGATAGTCCACAGATTACAGAATGCCTCCAGATGTGCATCACAAGCTACTACTGGTCTTCCAGGGAACGATCAAAGCGTAGACTGTTTGAGACATTACTCCCATAGAGGAAAGTGCGCATGGTGGCTGTTGTATTCAATTCCGAGGCAATTACTGAGTTTCATCAACACTTTGAAGGTCCACAGATTACAGAAAGCCTCCAGATGTGCATCGAAAACTACTACTGGTCTTCCACGGAACGATTAAAGCGTAGACTGTTTGAGGATTACTCCCATGGAGGAAAGTGCGCATGGTGACTGTTGTATTCAATCCCGATGCAATTTCTGTGTTTCATCAACACTCTGATAGTCCACAGATTACAGAATGCCACCAGCTGTGCATCGGAAACAACTACTGGTCTACCAGGGAACGATCAAAGAGTAGACTGTTTTAGACATTACTCCCATGGAGGAAAGTGCGGATGGTGACTGTTGTATTCAATCCCGATGCAATTTCTGTGTTTCGTCAACACTCTGATAGTCCACAGATTACAGAATGCCTCCAGACGGGCATCAGAAACTACTACTCGTCTTCCTGGGAACGATCAAGTCGTAGACTGTTTGAGACATTACTCCCATGGAGGAAAGTGAGCATGGTGACTGTTGTATTCAATCCCGACGCAATTTCTGTGTTCCATCAACACTCTGATAGTCCACAGATTACAGAAAGCCTCCAGATGTGCATCGGAAACTACTACTGGTCTTCCAGGGAACGATCAAATCGTAGACTGTTTGAGACATTACTCCCATGGAGGAAAGTGCGCATGGTGGCTGTTGTATTCAATTCCGAGGCAATTACTGTGTTTCATCAAAACTTTGAAGGTCCACAGATTACAGAAAGCCTCCAGATGTGCATCGAAAACTACTACCGGTCTTCCACGGAACGATTAAAGCGTAGACTGTTTGAGGATTACTCCCATGGAGGAAAGTGCGCACGGTGACTGTTGTATTCAATCCCGATTCAATTCGTTTGTTTCATCAACACTCTGATAGTCCACAGAATACAGAATGCCTCCATATGTGCATCGGAAACTACTACTGGTCTACCAGGGAACGATCAAAGCGTAGACAGTTTGAGACATGGCTCCCATGGAGGAAAGTGCGCATGGTGACTGTTGTATTCAATCCCGATGCAATTTCTGTGTTTCATCCACACTCTGATAGTCCACAGATTGCAGAATGCCTCCATATATGCATCGGAAACTACTACTGGTCTTCCAGGGAACGATCAAATCGTAGACTGTTTGAGACAATACTCCCATCTAGGAATGTGCGCATTGTGACTGTTGTATTCAATCCCGATGCAATTTCTGTGTCTCATCAACAGTCTGATAGTCCACAGATTACAGAATGCCTCCAGATGTGCATCGGATATTACTACTGGTCTTCCAGGGAGCGATCAAAGCGTAGACTGTTTGAGACATTACTCCCATGGAGGAAAGTGCGCATGGTGGCTGTTGTATTCAATTCCGAGGCAATTACTGTGTTTCATCAAAACTTTGAAGGTCCACAGATTACAGAAAGCCTCCAGATGTGCATCGAAAACTACTACTTGTCTTGAACGGAACGATTAAAGCGTAGACTGTGTGAGGATTACCCCCATGGAGGAAATTGCGCATGGTGACTGTTGTATTCAATCCTGATGCAATTTCTGTGTTTCATCAACACTCTGATAGTCCACAGGTTACAGAATGTTACCAGACGTGCGTCGGAAACTACTACTGGTCTTCAAGGGAACTATCAAACCCTAGACCGTTTGAGACATCAGTCCCATGGAGGAAAGTGGGCATGGTGACTGTTGTATTCAATCCCGATGCTATTTCTGTGTTTCATCAACACTCTGATAGTCCACAGATTACAGAATGCCTCCATATGTGCATTGGAAACTACTACTGGTCTTCCAGGGAACGATCAAATCGTAGACTGTTTGAGACATTACTCCCATGGAGGAAAGTGCGCATGGTGACTGTTGCATTCATTCCCGATGCAATTTCTGTGTCTCATCAACAGTCTGATAGTCCACAGATTACAGAATGCCTCCAGATGTGCATCGGAAACTACTACTGGTCTTCAAGGGAACGATCAAAGCGTAGACTGTTTGAGACATAACTCCCATGGAGGAAAGTGCGCATGGTGACTGTTGTATTCAATCCCGATGCAATTTCAGTGTTTCATCAACACTCTGATAGTCCACAGATTACAGAATGAATCCTGATGTGCATCGGAAACTACTACTGGTGTTCCAGGGAACGATCAAAGCGTAGACTGTTTGTGACATTACTCCCATGGAGGAAAGTGCGCACGGTGACTGTTGTATTCAATCCCGATGCAATTTCTGTCTTTCATCAACACTCCGATGGTCCACAGATTACAGAATGCCTCCAGATGTGCATCGGTAACTACAACTGGTCTTCCAGGGAACGATCAAAGCCTAGACCGTTTGAGACATTGCTCCCATGGAGAAAAGTGCGCATGGTGACTGTGGTACTCAATCCCGATGCAATTTCTGTGTTTCATCACCACTCTGATAGTCCACAGATAACAGAATGCTTCCAGATGTGCATCGGAAATTGCTACTGGTCTTCCAGGGAACGATCAAAGCGTAGACCGTTTGCGACATTACTCCCATGGAGGAAAGTGAGCATGGTGACTGTTGTATTCAATCCCAATGCAATTTCTGTGTTTCAACAACACTGTGATAGTCCACAGATTACAGAATACCACCAGATGTGCATCGGAAACTACTACAGGTCTTCCAGGGAACGATCAAAGCGTAGACAGTTTGAGACATTACTGCCGTAGAGGAAAGTGCGCATGGTGACTGTTGCGTTCAATCCCGATGCAATTTCTGTGTTTCATCAACACTCTGATAGTCCACAGATTACAGAATGCTACCAGATGTGAATCGGAAACTACTACTGGTCTTCCAGGGAACGATCAAAGCGTAGACTGTTTGAGATATACCTCCAGTGGAGGAAAGTACGCATGGTGACTGTTGTATTCAATCTGGATTCAATTCCTGTGTTTCATCAACACTCTGATAGTCCACAGATTACAGAATGCCTCCAGATGTGCATCGGAAACTACTACTGGTCTTCCAGGGAACGATCAAAGCGTAGACTGTTTGAGACATTACTCCCATGGAGGAAAGTGCGCATGGTGACTGCTGTATTCAATCCCGATGCAATTTCAGTGTTTCATCAACACTCTGATAGTCCACAGATTACAGAATGCCTCCATATGTGCATTGGAAACTACTACTGGTCTTCCAGGGAACGATCAAATCGTAGACTGTTTGAGACATTACTCCCATGGAGGAAAGTGCGCATGGTGACTGTTGTATTCAATCCCGATGCAATTTCTGTGTCTCATCAACAGTCCGATAGTCCACAGATTACAGAATGCCTCCAGATGTGCATCGGAAACTACTTCTGGTCTTCCAGGGAACGACGAAAGCATAGACTGTTTGAGACATACCCCTGTGGAGGGAAGTGCGAACGGTGACTGTTGTATTCAATCCCGATGCAATTTCTATGTTTCATCAACACTCTGATAGTCCACACATTACAGAATGCCATGAGATGTGCATCGGAAACTACTACTGGTCTTCCAGGGAACTATCAAAGCTTAGACTGTTTCAGACATTACTCGGATGGAGAAAAGTGCGCATGGTGACTGTTGTATTCAATCCCGATGCAATTTCTGTGTTTCATCAACACTCTGATAGTCCACAGATTACAGAATGCCACCAGATGTGCTTCGGAAACTACTACTGGTCTACCTTGGAACGATTAAAGAGTAGACTGTTTCAGACTCTACTCCCATGGATGAAAGTGCGGATGGTGATGTTGTATTCAATCCCGATGCAATTTCCGTGTTTCATCAATACTCTGATAGTCCACAGATTACAGAATGCCTCCAGATGTGCATCACAAACTACTACTGGTCTTCCAGGGAACGATCAAAGCGTAGACTGTTTGAGACATTACTCCCATAGAGGAAAGTGCGCATGGTGGCTGTTGTATTCAATTCCGAGGCAATTACTGAGTTTCATCAACACTTTGAAGGTCCACAGATTACAGAAATCCTCCATATGTGCATCGAAAACTACTACTGGTCTTCCACGGAACGATTAAAGCGTAGACTGTTTGAGGATTACTCCCATGGAGGAAAGTGCGCATGGTGACTGTTGTATTCAATCCCGATGCAATTTCTGTGTTTCATCAACACTCTGATAGTCCACAGGTTACAGAATGCCACCAGACGTGCATCGGAAACTACTACTGGTCTTCCAGGGAACGATCAAAACCTAGACTGTTTGAGACATTGCTCCCATGGAGGAAAGTGCGCATGGTGACTGTGGTACTCAATCCCGATGCAATTTCTGTGTTTCATCAACACTCTGATAGTCCACAGATTACAGAATGCCTCCAGATGTGCATCAGAAACTACTACTGGTCTTCCAGGGAACGATCAAAGCGTAGACTGTTTGAGACATTACTCCCATGGAGGAAAGTGAGCATGGTGACTGTTGTATTCAATCCCAATGCAATTTCTGTGTTTCAACAACACTGTGATAGTCCACAGATTACAGAATGCCACCAGATGTGCATCGGAAACTACTACAGGTCTTCCAGGGAACGATCAAAGCGTAGACAGTTTGAGACATTACTGCCGTAGAGGAAAGTGCGCATGGTGACTGTTGCATTCAATCCCGATGCACTTTCTGTGTTTCATCAACACTCTGATAGTCCACAGATTACAGAATGCTACCAGATGTGAATCGGAAACTACTACTGGTCTTCCAGGGAACGATCAAAGCGTAGACTGTTTGAGATATACCTCCAGTGGAGGGAAGTGCGCATGGTGACTGTTGTATTCAATCTGGATTCAATTCCTGTGTTTCATCAACACTCTGATAGTCCACAGATTACAGAATGCCTCCAGATGTGCATCGGAAACTACTACTGGTCTTCCAGGGAACGATCAAAGCGTAGACTGTTTGAGACATGGCTCCCATGGAGGAAAGTGCGCATGGTGACTGTAGTATTCAATCCCGATGCAATTTCAGTGTCTCATCAACAGTCTGATAGTCCACAAATTACAGAATGCCTCCAGATGTCCATCGAAAACTACTACTGGTCTTCAAGGGAACGATCAAAGCGTAGACTCTTTGAGACATTACTCCCATGGAGGAGAGTGCGCATGGTGACTGTTGTATTCAATCCCGATGCAATTTCTGTGTTTCATCAACACTCTGATATTCCACAGATTACAGAATGCCGCCAGATGTGCATCGGAAACTACTTCTTGTCTTCCAATGAACGACGAAAGCATAGACTGTTTGAGACATACCCCTGTGGAGGAAAGTTCGAACGGTGACTGTTGTATTCAATCCCGATGCCATTTCTGTGTTTCATCAACACTCTGATAGTCCACACATTACAGAATGCCATGGGATGTGCATCGGAAACTGCTACTGGTCTTCCAGGGAACTATCAAAGCTTAGACTGTTTCAGACATCACTCCCATGGAGAAAAGTGCGCATGGTGACTGTTGTATTGAATCCCGATGCAATTTCTGTGTTTCATCAACACTCTGATAGTCCACAGATTACAGAATGCCACCAGATGTGCTTCGGAAACTACTACTGGTCTACCTTGGAACGATCAAAGAGTAGACTGTTTCAGACATTACTCCCATGGAGGAAAGTACGGATGAAGACTGTTGTATTCAATCCCGATGCAATTTCCGTGTTTCATCAACTCTCTGATAGTCCACAGATTACAGAAAGCCTCCAGATGCGCATCAGAAACTACTACTGGTCTTCCAGGGAACGATCAAAGCGTTGACTGTTTGAGTCATTACTACCATAGAGGAAAGTGCGCATGGTGACTGTTGTATTCAATCCCGATGCAATTTCTGTGTTTCAACAACACTGTGATAGTCCACAGAATACAGAATGCCACCAGATGTGCATCAGAAACTACTACTGGTCTTCCAGGGAACGATCAAAGCGTAGACAGTTTGAGACATTACTGCCGTAGAGGAAAGTGCGCATGGTGACTGTTGCATTCAATCCCGATGCACTTTCTGTGTTTCATCAACACTCTGATAGTCCACAGATTACAGAATGCTACCAGATGTGAATCGGAAACTACTACTGGTCTTCCAGGGAACGATCAAAGCGTAGACTGTTTGAGATATACCTCCAGTGGAGGGAAGTGCGCATGGTGACTGTTGTATTCAATCTGGATTCAATTCCTGTGTTTCATCAACACTCTGATAGTCCACAGATTACAGAATGCCTCCAGATGTGCATCGGAAACTACTACTGGTCTTCCAGGGAACGATCAAAGCGTAGACTGTTTGAGACATGGCTCCCATGGAGGAAAGTGCGCATGGTGACTGTTGTATTCAATCCCGATGCAATTTCTGTGTTTCATCCACACTCTGATAGTCCACAGATTGCAGAATGCCTCCATATATGCATCGGAAACTACTACTGGTCTTCCAGGGAACGATCAAATCGTAGACTGTTTGAGACAATACTCCCATCTAGGAATGTGCGCATTGTGACTGTTGTATTCAATCCCGATGCAATTTCTGTGTCTCATCAACAGTCTGATAGTCCACAGATTACAGAATGCCTCCAGATGTGCATCGGATATTACTACTGGTCTTCCAGGGAGCGATCAAAGCGTAGACTGTTTGAGACATTACTCCCATGGAGGAAAGTGCGCATGGTGGCTGTTGTATTCAATTCCGAGGCAATTACTGTGTTTCATCAAAACTTTGAAGGTCCACAGATTACAGAAAGCCTCCAGATGTGCATCGAAAACTACTACTTGTCTTGAACGGAACGATTAAAGCGTAGACTGTGTGAGGATTACCCCCATGGAGGAAATTGCGCATGGTGACTGTTGTATTCAATCCTGATGCAATTTCTGTGTTTCATCAACACTCTGATAGTCCACAGGTTACAGAATGTTACCAGACGTGCGTCGGAAACTACTACTGGTCTTCAAGGGAACTATCAAACCCTAGACCGTTTGAGACATCAGTCCCATGGAGGAAAGTGGGCATGGTGACTGTTGTATTCAATCCCGATGCTATTTCTGTGTTTCATCAACACTCTGATAGTCCACAGATTACAGAATGCCTCCATATGTGCATTGGAAACTACTACTGGTCTTCCAGGGAACGATCAAATCGTAGACTGTTTGAGACATTACTCCCATGGAGGAAAGTGCGCATGGTGACTGTTGCATTCATTCCCGATGCAATTTCTGTGTCTCATCAACAGTCTGATAGTCCACAGATTACAGAATGCCTCCAGATGTGCATCGGAAACTACTACTGGTCTTCAAGGGAACGATCAAAGCGTAGACTGTTTGAGACATAACTCCCATGGAGGAAAGTGCGCATGGTGACTGTTGTATTCAATCCCGATGCAATTTCAGTGTTTCATCAACACTCTGATAGTCCACAGATTACAGAATGAATCCTGATGTGCATCGGAAACTACTACTGGTGTTCCAGGGAACGATCAAAGCGTAGACTGTTTGTGACATTACTCCCATGGAGGAAAGTGCGCACGGTGACTGTTGTATTCAATCCCGATGCAATTTCTGTCTTTCATCAACACTCCGATGGTCCACAGATTACAGAATGCCTCCAGATGTGCATCGGTAACTACAACTGGTCTTCCAGGGAACGATCAAAGCCTAGACCGTTTGAGACATTGCTCCCATGGAGAAAAGTGCGCATGGTGACTGTGGTACTCAATCCCGATGCAATTTCTGTGTTTCATCACCACTCTGATAGTCCACAGATAACAGAATGCTTCCAGATGTGCATCGGAAATTGCTACTGGTCTTCCAGGGAACGATCAAAGCGTAGACCGTTTGCGACATTACTCCCATGGAGGAAAGTGAGCATGGTGACTGTTGTATTCAATCCCAATGCAATTTCTGTGTTTCAACAACACTGTGATAGTCCACAGATTACAGAATACCACCAGATGTGCATCGGAAACTACTACAGGTCTTCCAGGGAACGATCAAAGCGTAGACAGTTTGAGACATTACTGCCGCAGAGGAAAGTGCGCATGGTGACTGTTGCGTTCAATCCCGATGCAATTTCTGTGTTTCATCAACACTCTGATAGTCCACAGATTACAGAATGCTACCAGATGTGAATCGGAAACTACTACTGGTCTTCCAGGGAACGATCAAAGCGTAGACTGTTTGAGATATACCTCCAGTGGAGGAAAGTACGCATGGTGACTGTTGTATTCAATCTGGATTCAATTCCTGTGTTTCATCAACACTCTGATAGTCCACAGATTACAGAATGCCTCCAGATGTGCATCGGAAACTACTACTGGTCTTCCAGGGAACGATCAAAGCGTAGACTGTTTGAGACATTACTCCCATGGAGGAAAGTGCGCATGGTGACTGCTGTATTCAATCCCGATGCAATTTCAGTGTTTCATCAACACTCTGATAGTCCACAGATTACAGAATGCCTCCATATGTGCATTGGAAACTACTACTGGTCTTCCAGGGAACGATCAAATCGTAGACTGTTTGAGACATTACTCCCATGGAGGAAAGTGCGCATGGTGACTGTTGTATTCAATCCCGATGCAATTTCTGTGTCTCATCAACAGTCCGATAGTCCACAGATTACAGAATGCCTCCAGATGTGCATCGGAAACTACTTCTGGTCTTCCAGGGAACGACGAAAGCATAGACTGTTTGAGACATACCCCTGTGGAGGGAAGTGCGAACGGTGACTGTTGTATTCAATCCCGATGCAATTTCTATGTTTCATCAACACTCTGATAGTCCACACATTACAGAATGCCATGAGATGTGCATCGGAAACTACTACTGGTCTTCCAGGGAACTATCAAAGCTTAGACTGTTTCAGACATTACTCGGATGGAGAAAAGTGCGCATGGTGACTGTTGTATTCAATCCCGATGCAATTTCTGTGTTTCATCAACACTCTGATAGTCCACAGATTACAGAATGCCACCAGATGTGCTTCGGAAACTACTACTGGTCTACCTTGGAACGATTAAAGAGTAGACTGTTTCAGACTTTACTCCCATGGATGAAAGTGCGGATGGTGATGTTGTATTCAATCCCGATGCAATTTCCGTGTTTCATCAATACTCTGATAGTCCACAGATTACAGAATGCCTCCAGATGTGCATCACAAACTACTACTGGTCTTCCAGGGAACGATCAAAGCGTAGACTGTTTGAGACATTACTCCCATAGAGGAAAGTGCGCATGGTGGCTGTTGTATTCAATTCCGAGGCAATTACTGAGTTTCATCAACACTTTGAAGGTCCACAGATTACAGAAATCCTCCATATGTGCATCGAAAACTACTACTGGTCTTCCACGGAACGATTAAAGCGTAGACTGTTTGAGGATTACTCCCATGGAGGAAAGTGCGCATGGTGACTGTTGTATTCAATCCCGATGCAATTTCTGTGTTTCATCAACACTCTGATAGTCCACAGGTTACAGAATGCCACCAGACGTGCATCGGAAACTACTACTGGTCTTCCAGGGAACGATCAAAACCTAGACTGTTTGAGACATTGCTCCCATGGAGGAAAGTGCGCATGGTGACTGTGGTACTCAATCCCGATGCAATTTCTGTGTTTCATCAACACTCTGATAGTCCACAGATTACAGAATGCCTCCAGATGTGCATCAGAAACTACTACTGGTCTTCCAGGGAACGATCAAAGCGTAGACTGTTTGAGACATTACTCCCATGGAGGAAAGTGAGCATGGTGACTGTTGTATTCAATCCCAATGCAATTTCTGTGTTTCAACAACACTGTGATAGTCCACAGATTACAGAATGCCACCAGATGTGCATCGGAAACTACTACAGGTCTTCCAGGGAACGATCAAAGCGTAGACAGTTTGAGACATTACTGCCGTAGAGGAAAGTGCGCATGGTGACTGTTGCATTCAATCCCGATGCACTTTCTGTGTTTCATCAACACTCTGATAGTCCACAGATTACAGAATGCTACCAGATGTGAATCGGAAACTACTACTGGTCTTCCAGGGAACGATCAAAGCGTAGACTGTTTGAGATATACCTCCAGTGGAGGGAAGTGCGCATGGTGACTGTTGTATTCAATCTGGATTCAATTCCTGTGTTTCATCAACACTCTGATAGTCCACAGATTACAGAATGCCTCCAGATGTGCATCGGAAACTACTACTGGTCTTCCAGGGAACGATCAAAGCGTAGACTGTTTGAGACATGGCTCCCATGGAGGAAAGTGCGCATGGTGACTGTAGTATTCAATCCCGATGCAATTTCAGTGTCTCATCAACAGTCTGATAGTCCACAAATTACAGAATGCCTCCAGATGTCCATCGAAAACTACTACTGGTCTTCAAGGGAACGATCAAAGCGTAGACTCTTTGAGACATTACTCCCATGGAGGAGAGTGCGCATGGTGACTGTTGTATTCAATCCCGATGCAATTTCTGTGTTTCATCAACACTCTGATATTCCACAGATTACAGAATGCCGCCAGATGTGCATCGGAAACTACTTCTTGTCTTCCAATGAACGACGAAAGCATAGACTGTTTGAGACATACCCCTGTGGAGGAAAGTTCGAACGGTGACTGTTGTATTCAATCCCGATGCCATTTCTGTGTTTCATCAACACTCTGATAGTCCACACATTACAGAATGCCATGGGATGTGCATCGGAAACTGCTACTGGTCTTCCAGGGAACTATCAAAGCTTAGACTGTTTCAGACATCACTCCCATGGAGAAAAGTGCGCATGGTGACTGTTGTATTGAATCCCGATGCAATTTCTGTGTTTCATCAACACTCTGATAGTCCACAGATTACAGAATGCCACCAGATGTGCTTCGGAAACTACTACTGGTCTACCTTGGAACGATCAAAGAGTAGACTGTTTCAGACATTACTCCCATGGAGGAAAGTACGGATGAAGACTGTTGTATTCAATCCCGATGCAATTTCCGTGTTTCATCAACTCTCTGATAGTCCACAGATTACAGAAAGCCTCCAGATGCGCATCAGAAACTACTACTGGTCTTCCAGGGAACGATCAAAGCGTTGACTGTTTGAGTCATTACTACCATAGAGGAAAGTGCGCATGGTGACTGTTGTATTCAATCCCGATGCAATTTCTGTGTTTCAACAACACTGTGATAGTCCACAGAATACAGAATGCCACCAGATGTGCATCAGAAACTACTACTGGTCTTCCAGGGAACGATCAAAGCGTAGACAGTTTGAGACATTACTGCCGTAGAGGAAAGTGCGCATGGTGACTGTTGCATTCAATCCCGATGCACTTTCTGTGTTTCATCAACACTCTGATAGTCCACAGATTACAGAATGCTACCAGATGTGAATCGGAAACTACTACTGGTCTTCCAGGGAACGATCAAAGCGTAGACTGTTTGAGATATACCTCCAGTGGAGGGAAGTGCGCATGGTGACTGTTGTATTCAATCTGGATTCAATTCCTGTGTTTCATCAACACTCTGATAGTCCACAGATTACAGAATGCCTCCAGATGTGCATCGGAAACTACTACTGGTCTTCCAGGGAACGATCAAAGCGTAGACTGTTTGAGACATGGCTCCCATGGAGGAAAGTGCGCATGGTGACTGTAGTATTCAATCCCGATGCAATTTCAGTGTCTCATCAACAGTCTGATAGTCCACAAATTACAGAATGCCTCCAGATGTCCATCGAAAACTACTACTGGTCTTCAAGGGAACGATCAAAGCGTAGACTCTTTGAGACATTACTCCCATGGAGGAGAGTGCGCATGGTGACTGTTGTATTCAATCCCGATGCAATTTCTGTGTTTCATCAACACTCTGATATTCCACAGATTACAGAATGCCGCCAGATGTGCATCGGAAACTACTTCTTGTCTTCCTATGAACGACGAAAGCATAGACTGTTTGAGACATACCCCTGTGGAGGAAAGTTCGAACGGTGACTGTTGTATTCAATCCCGATGCCATTTCTGTGTTTCATCAACACTCTGATAGTCCACACATTACAGAATGCCATGAGATGTGCATCGGAAACTGCTACTGGTCTTCCAGGGAACTATCAAAGCTTAGACTGTTTCAGACATCACTCCCATGGAGAAAAGTGCGCATGGTGACTGTTGTATTGAATCCCGATGCAATTTCTGTGTTTCATCAACACTCTGATAGTCCACAGATTACAGAATGCCACCAGATGTGCTTCGGAAACTACTACTGGTCTACCTTGGAACGATCAAAGAGTAGACTGTTTCAGACATTACTCCCATGGAGGAAAGTACGGATGAAGACTGTTGTATTCAATCCCGATGCAATTTCCGTGTTTCATCAACTCTCTGATAGTCCACAGATTACAGAAAGCCTCCAGATGCGCATCAGAAACTACTACTGGTCTTCCAGGGAACGATCAAAGCGTTGACTGTTTGAGTCATTACTACCATAGAGGAAAGTGCGCATGGTGACTGTTGTATTCAATCCCGATGCAATTTCTGTGTTTCATCAACACTATGACAGTCCACAGGTTACAGAATGCCACCAGACGTGCATCGGAAACTACTACTGGTCTTCCAGGGAACGATCAAAGCCTAAACTGTTTGAGACATTGCTCCCATGGAGGAAAGTGCGCATGGTGACTGTGGTACTCAATCCCGATGCAATTTCTGTGTTTCATCAACACTCTGATAGTCCACAGATTACAGAATGCCTCCAGAAGTGCATCGGAAACTACAACTGGTCTTGCAGGGAACGATCAAAGCCTAGACTGTTTGAGACATTGCTCCCATGGAGGAAAGTGCGCATGGTGACTGTGGTACTCAATCCCGATGCAATTTCTGTGTTTCATCGCCACTCTGATGGTCCCCAGATAACAGAATGCCTCCAGATGTGCCACGGAAACTGCTACTGGTCTTCCAGGGAACGATCAAAGCATAGACTGTTTGAGACATTACTCCCATGGAGGAAAGTGAGCATGGTGACTGTTGTATTCAATCCCGATGCAATTTCTGTGTTTCATCAACACTCTGATATTCCACAGATTACAGAATGCCACCAGATGTGCATCGGAAACTACTACTGGTCTTCCAGGGAACGACGATAGCACAGACTGTTTGAAACATACCCCTGTAGAGGAAAGTGCGCACGGTGACTTTGTATTAAATCCCGATGCAATTTCTGTGTTTCATCAACACTCTGATAGTCCACAGATTACAGAATGCCTCCAGATGTGCATCGGAAACTACAACTGGTCTTCCAGGGAACGATCAAAGTCTAGACTGTTTGAGACATTGCTTCCATGAAAGACAGTGCGCATGGTGAGTGTGGTACTCAATCCCGATGCAATCTCTGTGTTTCATCATTACTCTGATATTCCACAGATTACGGAATGCCGCCAGATGTGCATCGGAAACTACTTCCGGTCTTCCAGGGAACGACGAAAGCATAGACTGTTTGAGACATACCCCTGTGGAGGAAAGTGCGCACGGTGACAGTTGTATTCAATCCCGATGCAATTTCTGTGTTTCATCAACACTCTGATAGTCCACAGATTACAGAATGCGACCAGATGTGCATCGGAAACTACTACAGGTCTTCCAGGGAACAATCAAAGCGTAGACAGTTTGAGACATTACTGCCGTGGAGGAAAGTGCGCATGGTGACTGTTGCATCCGAACCCAATGCAATTTCTGTGTTTCATCAACACTCTGATAGTCCACAGATTACAGAATGCCACCAGATGTGCATCGGAAACTACTACAGGTCTTCCAGGGAACGATCAAAGCGTAGACAGTTTGAGACATTACTGCCGTGGAGGAAAGTGCGCATGGTGACTGTTGCATCCAATCCCAATGCAATTTCTGTGTTTCATCAACACTCTGATAGTCCACAGATTGCAGAATGCTACCAGATGTGAATCGGAAACTACTACTGGTCTTCCAGGGAACGATCAAAGCGTAGACTGTTTGAGATATACCTCCAGTGGAGGAAAGTGCGCATGGTGACTGTTGTATTCAATCTTGATTCAATTCCTGTGTTTCATCAACACTCTGATAGTCCACAGATTACAGAATGCCTCCAGATGTGCATCGGAAACTACTACTGGTCTTCCAGGGAACGATCAAAGCGTAGACTGTTTGAGACATGGCTCCCATGGAGGAAAGTGCGCATGGTGACTGTTGTATTCAGTCCCGATGCAATTTCAGTGTTTCATCAACACTCTGATAGTCCACAGATTACAGAATGCCTCCATATGTGCATTGGAAACTACTACTGGTCTTCCAGGGAACGATCAAATCGTAGACTGTTTGAGACATTACTCCCATGGAGGAAAGTGCACATGGTGACTGTTGTATTCAATCCCGATGCAATTTCTGTGTCTCATCAACAGTCTGATAGTCCACAGATTACAGAATGCCTCCAGATGTGCATCGGAAACTACTACTGGTCTTCAAGGGAACGATCAAAGCGTAGACTCTTTGAGACATTACTCCCATGGAGAGTCGGTTGGCCAGTCAGTGTGCTCCCTGCCGCCGTTGGATAAGCAGCTGCATCAGCAAGCCGTATAACCCTAGCTTCTTATTTGTTACATAGTTTAATTTCTTTGCGTTTTTTTGGGTACTTGCATTGTTTAATTCGTATATTTCGGGCGTATTATAGTATTTGAGGGTTGTAGCATCGCGCCTTAGTACCTGAATAGTGCAAATTCGCGTAGTCGTCTGTCTTCTGTTTTTGTTGTGAACGGCCAGAGTCGGTTGGCCAGTCAGTGTGCTCCCTGCCGCCGTTGGATAAGCAGCTGCAGCAGCAAGCCGTATAACCCTAGCTTCTTATTTGTTACATAGTTTAATTTCTTTGCGTGTTTTTGGGTACTTGCATTGTTTAATTCGTATATTTCGGGCGTATTATAGTATTTGAGGGTTGTAGCATCGCGCCTTAGTACCTGAATAGTGCAAATTCGCGTAGTCGTCTGTCTTCTGTTTTTGTTGTGAACGGCCAGAGTCGGTTGGCCACTCAGTGTGCTCCCTGCCGCCGTTGGATAAGCAGCTGCAGCAGCAAGCCGTATAACCCTAGCTTCTTATTTGTTACATAGTTTAATTTCTTTGCCTGTTTTTGGGTACTTGCATTGTTTAATTCGTATATTTCGGGCGTATTATAGTATTTGAGGGTTGTAGCATCGCGCCTTAGTACCTGAATAGTGCAAATTCGCGTAGTCGTCTGTCTTCTGTTTTTGTTTTGAACAGCCAGTGTCGGTTGGTCACAGTCATTGTGCTCCCTGCCGCCGTTGGATAAGCAGCTGCAGCAGCAAGTCGTATAACCCTAGCTTACTTATTTGTTACATAGTTTAACTAATTTCTTTGCGTGTTTTTGGGTACTTATATTGTTTAATTCATATATTTCGGGCGTATTATAGTATTTGACAGTTGTAGCATCGCGCTTTAGTGTTTACTTCGTAGATTCTTATTTAAATTGCGTGTGAGTTTCGTATAGGAGGTGCAGTTTCGAGTTTTAGTTACTGTAATCGTAAATTCAGCAGATTGTAGCGCAGTCGTTAGGCATTTGTACAGGTTAGTTGATACATTCTTTGCGTGTTCCGCTTGCGTTATCTAGGCACCGACTCGTGTTTCAGTAACTGTTGTTAAACATCGATTAGAATGGACAGGGACTGCGATTGCTGTGTTCGGATGAGGGCTGACTTGGCATCCCTTCGCTCACAGCTGCAATCGGCGCTGACTTCGGTCGCGCAGCTTGAGGCTGTTGCCAATGGGCACCACTGTGGGGAGCCGGACTCGGGTATCACGGGGATGTCAACCTCATCCCGTCTGTCCCCAGATCGGTCTGCCGCTGTGGTTGCCCCGGTTGCTGCCCGCAGTGGAGCTGAGCCCTCGCCTGTGGTTGATTGGGAGGTCGTTCCAAGGCGTGGCAGGCAGCGAAAGGCGTCCCCGGAAGCTGACCAGAAAGCCTCCCCGGTGCGTCTGACAAACCGGTTTCAGGCACTGTCTCTGGCTGAGCCAGATGCAGCTGCCTGCCCTGTTTCAGAGGATCATTCTCAGCCTTCAAGGTCCGGGCAATCGCAGAGGTTGGGCTTACTGGTAGTTGGGAGCTCCAATGTTAGGCGCGTAATGGGGCCCCTTAGGGATATGGCGGCTAAGGAGGGGAAGAAATCCAGTGTGCACTCCGTGTGCATTCCGGGAGGAGTCATTCCTGATGTAGAAAGGGTCCTTCCGGATGCCATGAAGAGCACAGGGTGCAGCCAGCTGCAGGTGGTGGCACATGTCGGCACTAATGACGTGTGTCGCTTTGGATCTGAGGAAATTCTCTCTGGATTCCAGCGGCTATCTGATTTGGTGAAGGCTGCCGGTCTTGCTTATGAGATGAAGGCAGAGCTCACCATCTGCAGCATCGTTGACAGAACCGACTGCGGACCTTTGGTGCAGAGCCGGGTGGAGGGTCTGAATCAGAGGCTCAGACGGTTTTGCGACCGTATTGGCTGCAGATTCCTTGACTTGCGCCATAGGGTGGTGGGGTTTCGGGTTCCGCTGAATAGGTCAGGAGTTCACTACACTCAGCTGGCGGCTACACGGGTAGCGGAGGCTGTGTGGCGTGGACTGGGCGGTTTTTTAGGTTAGAAGGCCTCGGGAAAGTGCGGGATGGGCTGCAATGTCAAAGGGTGCTTGGCAATTACAGGACGTGCTTGGATCAAGGAACAGTCGGAATTATAGTTGTAAACTGTTGTAGTTGCGCTGGAAAAGTCCCTGAGCTTCAAGCGCTAATAGAAAGCACAGAAGCGGATATCGTTATAGGTACAGAAAGCTGGCTAAAGCCTGAAATAAGTTCTGCAGAAATTTTTACGAAGTCTCAGACGGTGTTCAGGAAAGATAGATTAGGCAGAATTGGTGGTGGAGTGTTGGTGTCTGTCAGTAGTGGTTTATCTTGTAGTGAAGTCGAAGTAGATACTCTGTGCGAATTGGTGTGGGTGGAGGTTATACTTAACAGCCGAATTAAGTTAATAATTGGGTCCTTCTACCGACCCCCAGACTCCGATGATACAGTTGCGGAACAGTTCAGAGAAAGTTTGAGTCTCGTAACAAATAAATACCCCACTCATACGGTTATAGTTGGTGGGGACTTCAACCTACCCTCGGTATGTTGGCAAAAATACTTGTTCAAAACCGGTGGTAGGCACAAAACGTCTTCCGAGATTGTCCTAAATGCATTCTCCGAAAATTATTTAGAGCAGTTAGTCCACGAACCCACGCGAATTGTAAATGGTTGCGAAAACACACTTGACCTCTTGGCCACAAACAATCCAGAGCTGATAGAGAGCATCATGACTGATACAGGGATTAGTGATCACAAGGTCATTGTAGCTAGGCTCAATACCATTTCTTCCAAATCCATCAGAAACAAACGCAAAATAATTTTATTTAAAAAAGCGGATAAAGTACCACTAGAAGCCTTCCTAAAAGACAATTTCCATTCCTTCCGAACTGACTATGCGAATGTAGACGAGATGTGGCTCAAATTCAAAGATATAGTAGCAACAGCAATTGAGATATTCATACCTCATAAATTGGTAAGAGATGGAACGGATCCCCCGTGGTACACAAAAAAGGTCCGAACGCTGTTGCAGAGGCAACGGAAAAAGCATGCGAAGTTCAGAAGAACGCGAAATCCTGAAGATGGGCTAAAATTTACAGACGCGCGAAATTTGGCACGTACTTCGATGCGAGATGCCTTTAATAGGTTCCACAACGAAACATTGTCTCGAAATTTGGTAGAAAATCCGAAGAAATTCTGGTCGTATGTAAAGTACACAAGCGGCAAGACGCAGTCAATACCTTCGCTGCGCAGTGCCGATGGTACTGTTATCGACGACTGCGCCGCTAAAGCGGAGTTATTGAACGCAGTTTTCCGAAATTCCTTCACCAGGGAAGACGAATGGAATATTCCAGAATTTGAAACACGAACATCTGCTAGCATGAGTTTCTTAGAAGTAGATACCTTAGGGGTTGCGAAGCAACTCAAATCGCTTGACACGGGCAAGTCTTCAGGTCCAGATTGTATACCGATTAGGTTCCTTTCAGATTACGCTGATACTATAGCTCCCTACTTAGCACTCATATACAACCGCTCGCTCACCGATAGATCTGTACCTACAGATTGGAAAATTGCGCAGGTCGCACCAGTGTTCAAGAAGGGTAGTAGGAGTAATCCATTTAACTACAGACCTATATCATTGACGTCGGTTTGCAGTAGGGTTTTGGAGCATATACTGTATTCAAACATTATGAATCACCTCGAAGGGAACGATCTATTGACATGTAATCAGCATGGCTTCAGAAAACATCGCTCTTGTGCAACGCAGCTAGCTCTTTATTCGCACGAAGTAATGGCCGCTATCGACAGGGGATCTCAAGTTGATTCCGTATTTCTAGATTTCCGGAAAGCTTTTGACACCGTTCCTCACAAGCGACTTCTAATCAAGCTGCGGAGCTATGGGGTATCGTCTCAGTTGTGCGACTGGATTCGTGATTTCCTGTCAGGAAGGTCGCAGTTCGTAGTAATAGACGGCAAATCATCGAGTAAAACTGAAGTGATATCAGGTGTTCCCCAGGGAAGCGTCCTGGGACCTCTACTGTTCCTGATCTATATAAATGACCTGGGTGACAATCTGAGCAGTTCTCTTAGGTTGTTCGCAGATGATGCTGTAATTTACCGTCTAGTAAGGTCATCCGAAGACCAGTATCAGCTGCAAAGCGATTTAGAAAAGATTGCTGTATGGTGTGTCAGGTGGCAGTTGACGCTAAATAACGAAAAGTGTGAGATGATCCACATGAGTTCCAAAAGAAATCCGTTGGAATTCGATTACTCGATAAATAGTACAATTCTCAAGGCTGTCAATTCAACTAAGTACCTGGGTGTTAAAATTACAAACAACTTCAGTTGGAAGGACCACATAGATAATATTGTCGGGAAGGCGAGCCAAAGGTTGCGTTTCATTGGCAGGACACTTAGAAGATGCAACAAGTCCACTAAAGAGACAGCTTACACTACACTCGTTCGTCCTCTGTTAGAATATTGCTGCGCGGTGTGGGATCCTTACCAGGTGGGATTGACGGAGGACATCGAGAGGGTGCAAAGAAGGGCAGCTCGTTTTGTATTATCGCGTTATAGGGGAGAGAGTGTGGCAGATATGATACACGAGTTGGGATGGAAGTCATTACAGCATAGACGTTTTTCGTCGCGGCGAGACCTTTTTACGAAATTTCAGTCACCAACTTTCTCTTCCGAATGCGAAAATATTTTGTTGAGCCCAACCTACATAGGTAGGAATGATCATCAAAATAAAATAAGAGAAATCAGAGCTCGAACAGAAAGGTTTAGGTGTTCGTTTTTCCCGCTCGCTGTTCGGGAGTGGAATAGTAGAGAGATAGTATGATTGTGGTTCGATGAACCCTCTGCCAAGCACTTAAATGTGAATTGCAGAGTAGTCATGTAGATGTAGATGTAGATGGAGGAAAGTGCGCATGGCGACTGTTGTATTCAATCCCGATGCAATTTCAGTGTTTCATCAACACTCTGATAGTCCACAGATTACAGAATGCCTCCTGATATGCATCGGAAACTACTACTGGTCTTCCAGGGAACGATCAAAGCCTAGACTGTTTGAGACATTGCTCCCATGGAGGAAAGTGCGCTTGGTGACTGTGGTACTCAATCCCGACGCAATTTCTGTGTTTCATCACCACTCCGATAGTCCACAGATAACGGAATGCCTCCAGATGTGCATCGGAAACTGCTACTGGTCTTCCAGGGAACGATCAAAGCGTAGACTGTTTGAGACATTACTCCCATGGAGGAAAGTGAGCATGGTGACTGTTGTATTCAATCCCAATGCAATTTCTGTGTTTCATCAACACTCTGATAGTCCACAGATTACAGAATGCCACCAGATGTGCATCGGAAACTACTACAGGTCTTCCAGGGAACGATCAAAGCGTAGACAGTTTGAGACATTACTGTCGTGGAGGAAAGTGCGCATGGTGACTGTTGCATTCAATCCCGATGCAATTTCTGTGTTTCATCAACACTCTGATAGTCCACAGATTACAGAATGCTACCAGATGTGAATCGGAAACTACTACTGGTCTTCCAGGGAACGATCAAAGCGTAGACTGTTTGAGATATAACTCCAGTGGAGGAAAGTGCGCATGGTGACTGTTGTATTCAATCTAGATTCAATTCCTGTGTTTCACCAACACTCTGATAGTCCACAGATTACAGAATGCCACCAGACGTGCATCGGAAACTACTACTGGTCTTCCAGGGAACGATCAAAGCCTAGACTGTTTGAGACATTGCTCCCATGGAGGAAAGTGCGCATGGTGACTGTGGTACTCAATCCCGATGCAATTTCTGTGTTTCATCAACACTCTGATAGTCCACAGACTACAGAATGCCTCCAGATGTGCATCAGAAACTACTACTTGTCTTCCAGGGAACGATCAAAACGTAGACTGTTTGAGACATGGCTCCCATGGAGGAAAGTGCGCATGGTGACTGTTGTATTCAATCCCGATGCAATTTCTGTGTTTCATCAACACTCTGATAGTCCACAGATTACAGAATGCCTCCAGATGTGCATCGGAAACTACAACTGGTCTTGCAGGGAACGATCAAAGCCTAGACTGTTTGAGACATTGCTCCCATGGAGGAAAGTGCGCATGGTGACTGTGGTACTCAATCCCGATGCAATTTCTGTGTTTCATCGCCACTCTGATGGTCCCCAGATAACAGAATGCCTCCAGATGTGCCACGGAAACTGCTACTGGTCTTCCAGGGAACGATCAAAGCGTAGACTGTTTGAGACATTACTCCCATGGAGGAAAGTGTGCATGGTGACTGTTGTATTCAATCCCGATGCAATTTCTGTGTTTCATCAACACTCTGATATTCCACAGATTACAGAATGCCACCAGATGTGCATCGGAAACTACTACTGGTCTTCCAGGGAACGACGAAAGCACAGACTGTTTGAGACATACCCCCGTGGAGCAAAGTGCGCATGGTGACTGTTGTATTAAATCCCGATGCAATTTCTGTGTTTCATCAACACTCTGATAGTCCACAGATTACAGAATGCCTCCAGATTAGCATCGGAAACTACAACTGGTCCTCCAGGGAACGATCAAGGTCTAGACTGTTTGAGACATTGCTTCCATGAAAGACAGTGCGCATGGTGAGTGTGGTACTCAATCCCGATGCAATTTCTGTGTTTCATCAACACTCTGATATTCCACAGATTACAGAATGCCGCCAGATGTGAATCGGAAACTACTTCTGGTCTTCCAGGGAACGACGAAAGCATAGACTGTTTGAGACATACCCCTGTGGAGGAAAGTGCGCACGGTGACAGTTGTATTCAATCCCGATGCAATTTCTGTGTTTCATCAACACTCTGATAGTCCACAGATTACAGAATGCCACCAGATGTGCATCGGAAACTACTACAGGTCTTCCAGGGAACGATCAAAGCGTAGACAGTTTGAGACATTACTGCCGTGGAGGAAGTGCGCATGGTGACTGTTGCATCCAATCCCAATGCAATTTCTGTGTTTCAACAACACTCTGATAGTCCACAGATTACAGAATGCCACCAGATGTGCATCGGAAACTACTACAGGTCTTCCAGGGAACGATCAAAGCGTAGACAGTTTGAGACATTACTGCCGTGGAGGAAAGTGCGCATGGTGACTGTTGCATCAAATCCCAATGCAATTTCTGTGTTTCATCAACACTCTGATAGTCCACAGATTGCAGAATGCTACCAGATGTGAATCGGAAACTACTACTGGTCTTCCAGGGAACGATCAAAGCGTAGACTGTTTGAGATATACCTCCAGTGGAGGAAAGTGCGCATGGTGACTGTTGTATTCAATCTTGATTCAATTCCTGTGTTTCATCAACACTCTGATAGTCCACAGATTACAGAATGCCTCCAGATGTGCATCGGAAACTACTACTGGTCTTCCAGGGAACGATAAAAGCGTAGACTGTTTGAGACATGGCTCCCATGGAGGAAAGTGCGCATGGTGACTGTTGTATTCAATCCCGATGCAATTTCAGTGTTTCATCAACACTCTGATAGTCCACAGATTACAGAATGCCTGCATATGTGCATTGGAAACTACTACTGGTCTTCCAGGGAACGATCAAATCGTAGACTGTTTGAGACATTACTCCCATGGAGGAAAGTGCGCATGGTGAATGTTGTATTCAATCCCGATGCAATTTCAGTGTTTCATCAACACTCTGATAGTCCACAGATTACAGAATGCCTCCTGATATGCATCGGAAACTACTACTGGTCTTCCAGGGAACGATCAAAGCGTAGACTTTTTGTGACATTACTCCCATGGAGGAAAGTGCGCATGGTGACTGTTGTATTCAATCCCGATGCAATTTCTCTGTTTCATCAACACTCTGATATTCCACAGATTACAGAATGCCGCCAGATGTGCATCGGAAACTACTTCTGGTCTTCCAGGGAACGACGAAAGCATAGACTGTTTGAGACATACCCCTGTGGAGGAAAGTGCGAACGGTGACTGTTGTATTCATTCCCGATGCAATTTCTGTCTTTCATCTACACTCTGAAAGTCCACAGATTACAGAATGCCTCCAGATGTGCATCGGAAACTACAACTGGTCTTCCAGGGAACGATCAAAGCATAGACTGTTTGAGACATTGCTCCCATGGAGGAAAGTGCGCTTGGTGACTGTGGTACTCAATCCCGATGAAATTTCTGTGTTTCATCACCACTCTGATAGTCCACAGATAACGGAATGCCTCCAGATGTGCATCGGAAACTGCTACTGGTCTTCCAGGGAACGATCAAAGCGTAGAATGTTTGAGACATTACTCCCATGGAGGAACGTGAGCATGGTGACTGTTGTATTCAATCCCAATGCAATTTCTGTGTTTAATCAACACTCTGATAGTCCACAGATTACAGAATGCCACCAGATGTGCGTCGGAAACTACTACAGGTCTTCCAGGGAACGATCAAAGCGTAGACAGTTTGAGACATTACTGCCGTGGAGGAAAGTGCGCATGGTGACTGTTGCATTCAATCCCGATGCAATTTCTGTGTTTCATCAACACTCTGATAGTCCACAGATTACAGAATGCCACCAGATGTGAATCGGAAACTACTACTGGTCTTCCAGGGAACGATCAAAGCGTAGACTGTTTGAGATATAACTCCAGTGGAGGAAAGTGAGCATGGTGACTGTTGTATTCAATCCCGATGCAATTTCTGTGTTGCACCAACACTCTGATATTCCACAGATTACAGAATGCCACCAGATGTGCATCGGAAACTACTACTGGTCTTCCACGGAACGATTAAAGCGTAGACTGTTTGAGGATTACTCCCATGGAGGAAAGTGCGCATGGTGACTGTTGTATTCAATCCCGATGCAATTTCTGTGTTTCATCAACACTCTGATAGTCCACAGGTTACAGAATGCCACCAGACGTGCATCGGAAACTACTACTGGTCTTCCAGGGAACGATCAAAGCCTAGACTGTTTGAGACATTGCTCCCATGGAGGAAAGTGCGCATGGTGAATGTGGTACTCAATCCCGATGCAATTTCTGTGTTTCATCAACACTCTGATAGTCCACAGATTACAGAATGCCTCCAGATGTGCATCAGAAACTACTACTGGTCTTCCAGGGAACGATCAAAACGTAGACTGTTTGAGACATGGCTCCCATGGAGGAAAGTGCGCATGGTGACTGTTGTATTCAATCCCGATGCAATTTCTGTGTTTCATCAACACTCTGATAGTCCACAGATTACAGAATGCCTCCAGATGTGCATCGGAAACTACAACTGGTCTTGCAGGGAACGATCAAAGCCTAGACTGTTTGAGACATTGCTCGCATGGAGGAAAGTGCGCATTGTGACTGTGTTACTCAATCCCGATGCAATTTCTGTGTTTCATCGCCACTCGGATGGTCCCCAGATAACAGAATGCCTCCAGATGTGCCACGGAAACTGCTACTGGTCTTCCAGGGAACGATCAAAGCGTAGACTATTTGAGACATTACTGCCACGGAGGAAAGTGAGCATGGTGACTGTTGTATTCAATCCCGATGCAATTTCTGTGTTTCATCAACACTCTGATATTCCACAGATTACAGAATGCCACCAGATGTGCATCGGAAACTACTACTGGTCTTCCAGGGAACGACGAAAGCACAGACTGTTTGAGACTTACCCCCGTGGAGGAAAGTGCGCACGGTGACTGTTGTATTAAATCCCGATGCAATTTCTGTGTTTCATCAACACTCTGATAGTCCACAGATTACAGAATGCCGCCAGATGTGCATCGGAAACTACTTCTGGTCACCCAGGGAAGGACGAAAGCATAGACTGTTTGAGACATACCCCTGTGGAGGAAAGTGCGCACGGTGACTGTTGTATTCAATCCCGATGTAATTTCTGTCTTTCATCAACACTCTGATAGTCCACAGATTACAGAATGCCTCCAGATGTGCATCGGAAACTACAACTGGTCTTCCAGGGAACGATCAAAGCCTAGACTGTTTGAGACATTGCTCCCATGGAGGAAAGTGCGCATGGTGACTGTGGTACTCAATCCCGATGCAATTTCTGTGTTTCATCACCACTCTGATAGTCCACAGATAACAGAATGCCTCCAGATGTGCATCGGAAACTGCTACTGGTCTTCCAGGGAACGATCAAAGCGTAGACTCTTTGAGACATTACTCCCATGGAGGAAAGTGAGCATGGTGACTGTTGTATTCAATCCCAATGAAATTTCTGTGTTTCATCAACACTGATATTCCACAGATTACAGAATGCCTCCAGATGTGCATCGGAAACTACTACTGGTCTTCCAGGGAACGACGAAAGCACAGACTGTTTCAGACATACTCCGGTGGAGGAACGTGCGCACGGTGACTGTTGTATTCAATCCCGGAGCAATTTCTGTGTTTCATCAACACTCTGATAGTCCACAGGTTACAGAATGCCTCCAGATGTGCATCGGAAACTACTACTGGCCTTCCACGGAACGATCAAGGCGTAGACTGTTTGAGACATTACTCCCATGGTGGAATGTGCGCATGGTGACTTTTGTATTCAATCCCAATGCAATTTCTGTGTTTCATCAACACTCTAAAGGTCCACAGATTAGAGAATTCCTCCAGATGTGCATCGGAAACTGCTACTGGTCTTCCAGGGAACGATCAAAGCGTAAACTCTTTGAGGCTTTACTCCTGTGGAGGAAAGTGGGCATGGTGACTGTTGTATTCAATCCCGATGCAATTTATGTATTTCATCAACACTCTGATAGTCCACAGATTACAGAACGCCACCAGATGTGCATCGGAAACTACTACCGGTCTTCCAGGGAACGATCAAAGCGTAGACTGTTTGAGACATAACTCCCGTGGAGGAACGTGCGCATGGTGACTGTTGAATTAAATCCCGATGCAAATTTAGTGTTTCATCAACACTCTGATAGTCCACACATTACAGAATGCCACGAGATGTGCATCGGAAATTACTACTAGTCTTCCAGGGAACTATCAAAGCGTAGACTGTTTCAGACATCACTTCCATGGAGAAAAGTGCGCATGGAGACTGTTGTATTCAATCCCGATGAAATTTCTGTGTTTCATCAACACTCTGATAGTCCACAGATTACAGAATGCCTCCAGATGTGCATCAGAAACTACTACTGGTGTTCCAGGGAACGATCAAAGCGTAGACTGTTTGAGACATTACTCCCATGGAGGAAAGTAAGCATGGTGACTGTTGTATTCAATCCCGGAGCAATTTCTGTGTTGCATTAACACTCTGATAGTCCACAGATTACAGAAAGGCTCCAGAAGTGCATCAGAAACTACTACTGGTCTTCGAGGGAACGATCAAAGCGTAGACTCTTTGAGACATTACTCCCATAGAGGAAAGTGCGCATGGTGGCTGTTGTATTCAATTCCGAGGCAATTACTGAGTTTCATCAACACTTTGAAGGACCACAGATTACAGAAAGCCTCCAGATGTGCATCAAAATCTACTACTGGTCTTCCACGGAACGATTAAAGCGTAGACTGTTTGAGGATTACTCACATGGAGGAAAGTGCGCATGGTGACTGTTGTATTCAATCCCGATGAAATTTCTGTGTTTCACCAACACTCTGATAGTCCACAGGTTACAGAATGTCACCAGACGTGCATCGGAAACTACTACTGGTCCTCCAGGGAACGATCAAAGCCTAGACTGTTTGAGACATTGCTCCCATGGAGGAAAGTGCGCATGGTGACTGTGGTACACAATCCCGATGCAATTTCTGTGTTTCGTCGACACTCTGATAGTCCACACATTACAGAATGCCATGAGATGTGCATCGGAAACTACTACTGGTCTTCCAGGGAACTATCAAAGCTTAGACTGTTTCAGACATCACTCCCATGGAGAAAAGTGCGCATGGTGACTGTTGTATTCAATCCCGATGCAATTTCTGTGTTTCATAAACACTCTGATAGTCCACAGATTACAGAATGCCACCAGATGTGCATCGGAAACTACTACTTGTCAACCTTGGAACTATCAAAGAGTAGACTGTTTCAGACATTACTCCCATGGAGGAAAGTGCGGATGGTGACTGTTGTATTCAATCCCGATGCAATTTCCGTGTTTCATCAACACTCTGATAGTCCACAGATTACAGAAAGCCTCCAGAAGTGCATCAGAAACTACTACTGGTCTTCCAGGGAACGATCAAAGCGTAGACTCTTTGAGACATTACTCCCATAGAGGAAAGTGCGCATGGTGTCTGTTGTATTCAATTCCGAGGCAATTACTGAGTTTCATCAACACTTTGAAGGACCACAGATTACAGAAAGCCTCCAGATGTGCATCAAAAACTACTACTGGTCTTCCACGGAACGATTAAAGCGTAGACTGTTTGAGGATTACTCACATGGAGGAAAGTGCGCATGGTGACTGTTTTATTCAATCCCGATGCAATTTCTGTGTTTCATCAACACTCTGATAGTCAACAGGTTACAGAATGCCACCAGACGTGCATCGGAAACTACTACTGGTCTTCCAGGGAACGATCAAATCCTAGACTGTTTGAGACATTGCTCCCATGGAGGAAAGTGCGCATGGTGACTGTGGTACTCAATCCCGATGCAATTTCTGTGTTTCATCGCCACTCTGATAGTCCACAGATAACAGAATGCCTCCAGATGTGCCACGGAAACTGCTACTGGTCCACCAGGGAACGATCAAAGCGTAGACTGTTTGAGACATTACTCCCATGGAGGAAAGTGAGCATGGTGACTGTTGTATTCAATCCCAATGCAATTTCTGTGTTTCATCAACACTCTGATATTCCACAGATTACAGAATGCCACCAGATGTGCATCGGAAACTACTACTGGTCTTCCAGGGAACGACGAAAGCACAGACTGTTTGAGACATACCCCCGTGGAGGAAAGTGCGCGCGGTGACTGTTGTATTCAATCCCGATGCAGTTTCTGTGTTTCGTCAACACTCCGATATTCCACAGATTACATAATGCCGCCAGATGTGCATCGGAAACTACTTCTGGTCTTCCAGGGAACGACGAAAGAATAGACTGTTTGAGACATACCCCTGTGGAGGAAAGTGCGCACAGTGACTGGTTGTATTCAATCCCAATACAATTTCTGTCTTTCATCAACACTCTGATAGTCCACAGATTACAGAATGCCTCCAGATGTGCATCGGAAACTACAACTGGTCTTCCAGGGAACGATCAAAACCTAGACTGTTTGAGACATTGCTCCCATGGAGGAAAGTGCGCATGGTGACTGTGGTACTCAATCCCGAAGCAATTTCTGTGTTTCATCACCGCTCTGATAGTCCACAGATAACATAATGCCTCCAGATGTGCATCGGAAACTGCTACTGGTCTTCCAGGGAACGATCAAAGCGTAGACTGTTTGAGACATTACTCCCATGGAGGAAAGTGAGCATGGTGACTGTTGTATTCAATCCCAATGCAATTTCTGTGTTTCATCAACACTCTGATATTCCCCAGATTACAGAATGCCACCAGCTGTGCATCGGAAACTACTACTGGTCTTCCAGGGAACGACGAAAGCACAGACTGTTTCAGACATACCCCCGTGGAGGAAAGTGCGCACGGTGACTGTTGTATTCAATCCCGATGCAATTTCTGTGTTTCATCAACACTCTGATAGTCCACAGATTACAGAATGCCTATAGATGTGCATCGGAAACTACAACTGGTCTTCCAGGGAACGATCAAAGCCTAGACTGTTTGAGACATTGCTCCCATGGAGGAAAGTGCGCATGGTGACTGTTGTTTTCAATCCCCATGAAATTTCTGTGTTTCATCAACACTCTGATAGTCCACAGATTACAGAATGCCTCGTGATGTGCATCGGAAACTACTACTGGTCTTCCAGGGAACGATCAAAGCGTAGCCTGTTTGTGACATTACTCCCATGGAGGAAAGTGCGCATGGTGACTGTTGTATTCAATCCCGATGCAATTTCTGTCTTTCATCAACAATCTGATATTCCACAGATTACAGAATGCCGCCAGATGTGCATCGGAAACTACTTCTGGTCTTCCAGGGAACGACGAAAGCATAGACTGTTCGAGACATACCCCTGTGGAGGAAAGTGCGCACGGTGACTGTTGTATTCAATCCCGATGCAATTTCTGTCTTTCATCAACACTCTGATAGTCCACAGATTACAGAATGCCTCCAGATGTGCATCGGAAACTACAACTGGACTTCCAGGGAACGATCAATGCCTAGACTGTTTGAGACATTGCTCCCATGGAGGAAAGTGCGCATGGTGACTGTTGTATTCAATCCCAATGCAATTTCTCTGTTTCAGCAACACTCTAAAGGTCCACAGATTAGAGAATGCCTCCAGATGTGCATAAGAAACTGCTACTGGTGTTCCAGGAAACGATCAAAGCGTAAACTCTTTGAGGCATTACTCCCAATGAGGAATGTGAGCATGGTCATTGTTGTATTCAATCCCGATGCATTTTCTGTGATTCATCAACACTCTGATAGTCCACAGATTACAGAATGCCTCCAGATGTGCATCGGAAGCTACTACAGGTCTTCCAGGGAACGATTAAAGCATAGATTGTTTCAGAATTACTCCCATGGAGGAAAGTGTTCTTGGTGACTGTTTTATTCAATGCAGATGCAATTTCTGTGTTTCATCAACACTCTGATAGTCCACAGATTACAGAATGCCTCCAGATGTGCATCAGAAACTACTACTGGTCTTCCAGGGAAAGATCAAAGCGTAGACTGTTTGAGACATTACTCCCATGGAGGAAAGTAAGCATGGTGACTGTTGTATTCAATCCCGGAACAATTTCTGTGTTGCATCAACACTCTGATAGTCCACAGATTACAGAATGCCTCCAGATGTGCATCGGAAACTACTACTGGTCTTCCACGGAACGATTAAAGCGTAAACTGTTTGAGGATTACTCCCATGGAGGAAAGTGCTTATGGTGACTGTTGTATTCAATCCCGATGCTATTTCTGTCTTTCATCAACACTCTGATAGTCCACACATTACAGAATGTCATGAGATGTGCATCGGAAACTACTACTGGTCTTCCAGGGAACTATCAAAACTTAGACTGTTTCAGACTTCAGTCCCATGGAGAAAAGTGCGCATGGTGACTGTTGTATTCAATCCCGATGCAATTTCCGTGCTTCATCAACACTCTGATAGTCCACAGATTACAGAATGCCTCCACATGTGCATCAGAAACTACTACTGGTCTTCCAGGGAACGATCAAAGCGTAGACTGTTTGAGACATTACTCCCATAGAGGAAAGTGCGCATGGTGGCTGTTGTATTCAATTCCGAGGCAATTACTGAGTTTCATCAACACTTTGAAGGTCCACAGATTACAGAAAGCCTCCAGATGTGCACCGAATACTACTACTGGTCTTCCACGAACGATTAAAGCGTAGACTGTTTGAGGATTACTCCCATGGAGGAAAGTGCGCATGGTGACTGTTGTATTCAATCCCGATGCAATTTCTATGTTTCATCAACACTCTGATAGTCCACAGGTTACAGAATGCCACCAGACGTGCATCGGAAACTACTACTGGTCTTCCAGGGAACGATCAAAGCCTAGACTGTTTGAGACATTGCTCCCATGGAGGAAAGTGCGCATGGTGACTGTGGTACTCAATCCCGATGCAATTTCTGTGTTTCATCAACACTCTGATAGTCCACAGATTACAGAATTCCTCTAGATGTGCATCAGAAGCTACTACTGGTCTTCCAGGGAACGATCCAAGCTTAGACCGTTTGAGACATGGCTCCCATGGAGTAAAGTGCGCATGGTGACTTTTGTATTCAATCCCGATGCAATTTCTGTGTTTCATCAACACTCTGATAGCCCACAGATTACAGAATGCCTCCAGATGTGCATCGGAATTTACAACTTGTCTTGCAGGGAACGATCAAAGCCTAGACTGTTTGAGACACACCCCCGTGGAGGAAAGTGCGCACGGTGACTGTTGTATTCAATCCCGATGCAATTTCTGTGTTTCATCAACACTCTGATAGTCCACAGATTACAGAATGCCTCCAGATGTGCATCGGAAACTACAACTGGTCTTCCAGGGAACGATCAAAGCCTAGACTGTTTGAGACATTGCTTCCATGGAAGACAGTGCGCATCGTGACTGTGGTACTCAATCCCGATGCAATTTCTGTGTTTCATCACCACTCTGATAGTCCAAAGATAACAGAATGCCTCCAGATGTGCATCGGAAACTGCTACTGGTCTTCCAGGGAACGATCAAAGCGTAGACTGTTTGAGCCATTACTCCCATGGAGGAAAGTGAGCATGGTGACTGTTGTATTCAATCCCGTTGCAACTTCTGTGTTTCATCAACACTCTGATAGTCCACAGATTACAGAATGCCTCCAGATGTACATCGGAAACTACTGCTGGTCTTCCAGGGAACGATCAATGCGTAGACTGTTTGAGACATTACTCCCATGGAGGAAAGTGCGCATGGCGACTGTTGCATTCAATCCCAATGCAATTTCTCTGTTTCATCAACACTCTAAAGGTCCACAGATTAGAGAATGCCTCCAGATGTGCATAAGAAACTGCTACTGGTGTTCCAGGAAACGATCAAAGCGTAAACTCTTTGAGGCATTACTCCCAATGAGGAAAGTGCGCATGGTCATTGTTCTATTCAATCCCGATGCATTTTCTGTGATTCATCAACACTCTGATAGTCCACAGATTACAGAATGCCTCCAGATGTGCATCGGAAACTACTACTGTACTTCCAGGGAATGATTAAAGCATAGATTGTTTCAGAATTACTCCCATGGAGGAAAGTGGTCTTGGTGACTGTTTTATTCAATCCAGATGCAATTTCTGTGTTTCATCAACACTCTGATAGTCCACAGATTACAGAATGCCTCCAGATGTGCATCAGAAACTACTACTGGTCTTCCGGGGAACGATCAAAGCGTAGACTGTTTGAGACATTACTCCCATGGAGGAAAGTAAGCATGGTGACTGTTGTATTCAATCCCTGAGCAATTTCTGTGTTGCATCAACACTCTGATAGTCCACAGATTACAGAATGCCTCCAGATGTGCATCGGAAACTACTACCGGTCTTCCAGGGAACGATCAAAGCGTAGACTGTTTGAGACATAACTCCCGTGGAGGAACGTGTGCATGGTGACTGTTGTATTCAATCCCGATACAATTTCTGTGTTTCATCAACACTCTGATAGTCCACAGATTACAGAATGCCACCAGATGTGCATCGGAAACTACTACTGGTCTACCAGGGAATGATCAATGTGTAGACTGTTTCAGACATTACTCCCATGGAGGAAAGTGCGGATGGTGACTGTTGTATTCAATCCAGATGCAATTTCTGTGATTCATCAACACTCTGATAGTCCACAGATTACAGAATGCCTCCAGACGTGCATCGGAAACTACTACTGGTCTTCCAGGGAACGATCAAAGCGTAGACTGTTTGAGACATTACTGCCGTGGAGGAAAGTGGGCATGGTGACTGTTGTATTCAATCCCGATGCAATTTCTGTATTTCATCAACACTCTGATAGTCCACAGATTACAGAATGCCACCAGATGTGCATCGGAAACTACTACTGGTTTTCCAGGGAACGATCAAAGCGTAGACTGTTTGAGACATAACTCCCCTGGAGGAACGTGCGCATGGTGCCTGTTGTATTCAATCCCGATGCCATTTCTGCGTTTCATCAACACACTGATAGTCCACACATTACAGAATGCCACGAGATGTGCATCGGAAACTACTACTGGTCTTCCAGGGAACTATCAAAGCGTAGACTGTTTCAGACATCACTCCCATTTAGAAAAGTGCGCATGGTGACTGTTGTATTCAATCCCGATGCAATTTCTGTGTTTCATCAACACTCTGATAGTCCACAGGTTACAGAATGCCACCAGACGTGCATCGGAAACTACTACTGGTCTTCCAGGGAACGATCAAATCCTAGACTGTTTGAGACATTTCTCCCATGGAGGAAAGTGCGCATGGTGACTGTGGTACTCAATCCCGATGCAATTTCTGTGTTTCATCGCCACTCTGATAGTCCACAGATAACAGAATGCCTCCAGATGTGCCACGGAAACTGCTACTGGTCCTCCAGGGAACGATCAAAGCGTAGACTGTTTGAGACATTACTCCCATGGAGGAAAGTGAGCATGGTGACTGTTGTATTCAATCCCGATGCAATTTCTGTGTTACATTAACACTCTGATATTCCACAGATTACAGAATGCCACCAGATGTGCATCGGAAACTACTACTGGTCTTCCAGGGAACGACGAAAGCACAGACTGTTTGAGACATACCCCCGTGGAGGAAAGTGCGCACGGTGACTGTTGTATTCAATCCCGATGCAATTTCTGTGTTTCATCAACACTCTGATATTCCACAGATTACATAATGCCGCCAGATGTGCATCGGAAACTACTTCTGGTCTTCCAGGGAACGACGAAAGCATAGACTGTTTGAGACATACCCCTGTGGAGGAAAGTGCGCACGGTGACTGGTTGTATTCAATCCCGATGCAATTTCTGTCTTTCATCAACACTCTGATAGTCCACAGATTACAGAATGCCTCCAGATGTGCATCGGAAACTGCTACTGGTCTTCCAGGGAACGATCAAAGCGTAGACTGTTTGAGACATTACTCCCATGGAGGAAAGTGAGCATGGTGACTGTTGTATTCAATCCCAATGCAATTTCTGTGTTTCATCAACACTCTGATATTCCCCAGATTACAGAATGCCACCAGCTGTGCATCCTAAACTACTACTGGTCTTCCAGGGAACGACGAATGCACAGACTGTTTCAGACACACCCCCGTGGAGGAAAGTGCGCACGGTGACTGTTGTATTCAATCCCGATGCAATTTCTGTCTTTCATCAACTCTCTGATAGTCCACAGGTTACAGAATGCCTCCCGATGTGCATCGGAAACTACAACTGGTCTTCCAGGGAACGATCAAAGCCTAGACTGTTTGAGACATTGCTCCCATGGAGGAAAGTGCGCATGGTGACTGTTGTATTCAATCCCGATGCAATTTCAGTGTTTCATCAACACTCTGATAGTCCACAGATTACAGAATGCCTCCATATGTACATTGGAAACTACTACTGGTCTTCCAGGGAACGATCAAATCGTAGACTGTTTGAGACATTACTCCCATGGAGGAAAGTGCGCATGGTGACTGTTGTATTCAATCCCGATGCAATTTCTGTGTCTCATCAACAGTCTGATAGTCCACAGATTACAGAATGCCTCCAGATGTGCATTGGAAACTACTACTGGTCTTCAAGGGAACGATCAAATCGTAGACTCTTTGAGACATTACTCCCATGGAGGAAAGTGCGCATGGTGACTGTTGCATTCAATCCCCATGCAATTTCTGTGTTTCATCAACACTCTGATAGTCCACAGATTACAGAATGCCTCCTGATGTGCATCGGAAACTACTACTGGTCTTCCAGGGAACGATCAAAGCGTAGACTGTTTGTGACATTACTCCCATGGAGGAAAGTGCGCATGGTGACTGTTGTATTCAATCCCGATGCAATTTCTGTGTTTCATCAACACTCTGATATTCCACAGATTACAGAATGCCGCCAGATGTGCATCGGAAACTACTTCTGGTCTTCCAGGGAACGACGAAAGCACAGACTGTTTCAGACATACCGCCGTGGAGGAAAGTGCGCACGTTGACTGTTGTATTCAATCCCGATGCAATTTCTGTGTTTCATCAACACTCTGATAGTCCACAGATTACAGAATGCCTCCAGATGTGCATCGGAAACTACAACAGGTCTTCCAGGGAACGATCAAAGCCTAGACTGTTTGAGAGATTGCTCCCATGGAAGACAGTGCGCATGGTGACTGTGGTACTCAATCCCGATGCAATTTCTGTGTTTCATCACCACTCTGATAGTCCACAGATAACAGAATGCCTCCAGATGTGCATCGGAAACTGCTACTGGTCTTCCAGGGAACGATCGAAGCGTAGACTGTTTGGGACATTACTCCCATGGAGGAAAGTGCGCATGGTGACTGTTGTATTCAACCCCGATGCAATTTCTGTGTTTCATCAACACTCTGATGGTGCGCAGATTACAGAATGCCTCCAGATGTGCATCGGAAACTACTACTGGTCTTACAGGGAACGATCAAGGCGTAGACTGTTTGAGACATTACTCCCATGGAGGAAAGTGCGCATGGTGACATTTGTATTCAATCCCAATGCAATTTCTGTGTTTCTTCAACACTCTAAAGGTCCACAGATTAGAGAATTCCACCAGATGTGCATCGGAAACTGCTACTGGTCTTGCAGGGAACGATCAAAGCTTAAACTCTTTGAGGCATTACTCCCGTGGAGGAAAGTGGGCATGGTGACTGTTGTATTCAATCCCGATGCAATTTCTGTATTTCATCAACACTCTGATAGTCCACAGATTACAGAATGCCACCAGATGTGCATCGGTAACTACTACCGGTCTTCCAGGGAACGATCAAAGCGTAGACTGTTTGAGACATAACTCCCGTGGAGGAACGTGCGCATGGTGACTGTCGAATTCAATCCCGATGCAATTTCTGTGTTTCATCAACACTCTGATAGTCCACACATTACAGAATGCCACGAGACGTGCATCGGAAATTACTACTGGTCTTCCAGGGAACTATCAAAGCGTAGACTGTTTCAGACATCACTCCCTTGGAGAAAAGTGCGCATGGTGACTGTTGTATTCAATCCCGATGAAATTTCTGTGTTTCATCAACATTCTGATAGTCCACAGATTACAGAATGCCTCCAGATGTGCATCAGAAACTACTACTGGTCTTCCAGGGAACGATCAAAGCGTAGACTGTTTGAGACATTACTCCCATGGAGGAAAGTAGGCATGGTGACTGTTGTATTCAATCCCGGAGCAATTTCTGTGTTGCATCAACACTCTGATAGTCCACAGATTACAGAATGCCTCCAGATGTGCATCGGAAACTACTACTGGTCTTCCACGGAACGATTAAAGCGTAGACTGTTTGAGGATTACTCCCATGGAGGAAAGTGCGCATGGTGACTGTTGTATTCAATCCCGATGCTATGTCTGTGTTTCATCAACACTCTGATAGTCCACACATTACAGAATGCCTCCAGATGTGCATCGGAAACTACAACTTGTCTTGCAGGGAACGATCAAAGCCTAGACTGTTTGAGACATACCCCCGTGGAGGAAAGTACGCACGGTGACTGTTGTATTGAATCCCGATGCAATTTCTGTGTTTCATCAACACTCTGATAGTCCACAGATTACAGAATGCTTACAGATGTGCATCGGAAACTACTACTGGTCTTCCAGGGAATGATCAAAGAGTAGACTGTTTCAGACATTACTCCCATGGAGGAAAGTGCGGATGGTGACTGTTGTATTCAATCCCGATGCAATTACTGTGTTTCATCAACACTCTGATAGTCCACAGGTTACAGAATGCCACCAGACGTGCATCGGAAACTACTACTGGTCTTCAAGGGAACTATCAAACCCTAGACTGTTTGAGACATTACTCCCGTGGAGGAAAGTGGGCATGGTGACTGTTGTATTCAATCCCGATGCAATTTCTGTATTTCATCAACACTCTGATAGTCCACAGATTACAGAATGCCACCAGATGTGCATCGGAAGCTACTACTGGTTTTCCAGGGAACGATCAAAGCGTAGACTGTTTGAGACATAACTCCCCTGGAGGAACGTGCGCATGGTGACTGTTGTATTCAATCCCGATGCCATTTCTGCGTTTCATCAACACACTGATAGTCCACACATTACAGAATGCCACGAGATGTGCATCGGAAACTACTACTGGTCTTCCAGGGAACTATCAAAGCGTAGACTGTTTCAGACATCACTTCCATTTATATAAGTGCGCATGGTGTCTGTGGTACTCAATCCCGATGCAATTTCTGTGTTTCATCACCGCTCTGATAGTCCACAGATAACAGAATGCCTCCAGATGTGCATCGGAAACTGCTACTGGTCTTCCAGGGAACGATCAAAGCGTAGACTGTTTGAGACATTACTCCCATGGAGGAAAGTGAGCATGGTGACTGTTGTATTCAATCCCAATGCAATTTCTGTGTTTCATCAACACTCTGATATTCCCCAGATTACAGAATGCCACCAGCTGTGCATCGGAAACTACTACTGGTCTTCCAGGGAACGACGAATGCACAGACTGTTTCAGACACACCCCCGTGGAGGAAAGTGCGCACGGTGACTGGTTGTATTCAATCCCGATGCAAATTCTGTCTTTCATCAACACTCTGATAGTCCACAGATTACAGAATGCCTCCTGATGTGCATCGGAAACTACAACTGGTCTTCCAGGGAACGATCAAAGCGTAGACTGTTTGTGACATTACTCCCATGGAGGAAAGTGCGCATGGTGACTGTTGTATTCAATCCCGATGCAATTTCTGTGTTTCATCAACACTCTGATAATCCACAGATTACAGAATGCCGCCAGATGTGCATCGGAAACTGCTACTGGTCTTCCAGGGAACGATCGAAGCGTAGACTGTTTGGGACATTACTCCCATGGAGGAAAGTGCGCATGGTGACTGTTGTATTCAACACCGATGCAATTTCTGTGTTTCATCAACACTCTGATAGTGCGCAGATTACAGAATGCCTCCAGATATGCATCGGAAGCTACTACTGGTCTTCCAGGGAACGATCAAGGCGTAGACTGTTTGAGACATTACTCCCATGGAGGAAAGTGCGCATGGTGACATTTGTATTCAATCCCAATGCAATTTCTGTGTTTCTTCAACACTCTAAAGGTCCACAGATTAGAGAATTCCTCCAGATGTGCATCGGAAACTGCTACTGGTCTTGCAGGGAACGATCAAAGCGTAAACTCTTTGAGGCATTACTCCCGTGGAGGAAAGTGGGCATTGTGACTGTTGTATTCAATCCCGATGCAATTTCTGTATTTCATCAACACTCTGATAGTCCACAGATTACAGAATGCCACCAGATGTGCATCGGAAACTACTACCGGTCTTCCAGGGAACGATCAAAGCGTAGACTGTTTGAGACATAACTCCCGTGGAGGAACGTGCGCATGGTGACTGTCGAATTCAATCCCGATGCAATTTCTGTGTTTCATCAACACTCTGATAGTCACACATTACAGAATGCCACGAGACGTGCATCGGAAATTACTACTGGTCTTCCAGGGAACTATCAAAGCGTAGACTGTTTCAGACATCACTTCCATGGAGAAAAGTGCGCATGGTGACTGTTGTATTCAATCCCGATGAAATTTCTGTGTTTCGTCAACACTCTGATAGTCCACAGATTACAGAATGAGTCCAGATGTGCATCAGAAACTACTACTGGTCTTCCAGGGAACGATCAAAGCGTAGACTGTTTGAGACATTACTCCCATGGAGGAAAGTAAGCATGGTGACTGTTGTATTCAATCCCGGAGCAATTTCTGTGTTGCATCAACACTCTGATAGTCCACAGATTACAGAATGCCTCCAGATGTGCATCGGAAACTACTACTGGTCTTCCACGGAACGATTAAAGCGTAGACTGTTTGAGGATTACTCCCATGGAGGAAAGTGCGCATGGTGACTGTTGTATTCAATCCCGATGCTATTTCTGTGTTTCATCAACACTCTGATAGTCCACACATTACAGAATGCCTCCAGATGTGCATCGGAAACTAGAACTTGTCTTGTAGGGAACGATCAAAGCCTAGACTGTTTGAGACATACCCCCGTGGAGGAAAGTACGCACGGTGACTGTTGTATTGAATCCCGATGCAATTTCTGTGTTTCATCAACACTCTTATAGTCCAAAGGTAACAGAATGCCTCCAGATGTGCATCGGAAACTGCTACTGGTGTTCCAGGAAACGATCAAAGCGTAAACTCTTTGAGGCATTACTCCCAATGAGGAAAGTGAGCATGATCATTGTTGTATTCAATCCTGATGCATTTTCTGTGATTCATCAACACTCTGATAGTCCACAGATTACAGAATGCCTCCAGATGTGCATCGGAAACTACTACTGGTCTTCCAGGGAACGATTAAAGCGTAGATTGTTTCAGAATTACTCCCATGGAGGAAAGTGGTCTTGGTGACTGTTTTATTCAATCCAGATGCAATTTCTGTGTTTCATCAACACTCTGATAGTCCACAGATTACAGAATGCCACCAGACGTGCATCGGAAACTACCACTGGTCTTCCAGGGAACGATCAAAGCGTAGACTGTTTGAGACATTACTCCCGTGGAGGAAAGTGGGCATGGTGACTGTTTTATTCAATCCCGATGCAATTTCTGTATTTCATCAACACTCTGATAGTACACAGATTACAGAATGCCACCAGATGTGCATCGGAAACTACTACCGGTCTTCCAGGGAACGATCAAAGCGTAGACTGTTTGAGACATAACTCCTGTGGAGGAACGTGCGCATGGTGACTGTTGTATTCAATCCCGATATAATTTCTGTGTTTCATCAACACTCTGATAGTCCACACATTACAGAATGCCACGAGATGTGCATCGGAAACTACTACTGGTCTTCCAGGGAACTATCAAAGCTTAGACTGTTTCAGACATCACTCCCATGGAGAAAAGTGGGCATGGTGACTGTTTTATTCAATCCCGATGCTATTTCTGTGTTTCATCAACACTCTGATAGTCCACACATTACAGAATGCCTCCAGATGTGCATCGGAAACTACAACTTGTCTTGCAGGGAACGATCAAAGCCTAGACTGTTTGAGACATACCCCCGTGGAGGAAAGTACGCACGGTGACTGTTGTATTGAATCCCGATGCAATTTCTGTGTTTCATCAACACTCTGATAGTCCAAAGGTAACAGAATGCCTCCAGATGTGCATCGGAAACTGCTACTGGTGTTCCAGGAAACGATCAAAGCGTAAACTCTTTGAGGCATTACTCCCAATGAGGAAAGTGCGCATGGTCATTGTTGTATTCAATCCTGATGCATTTTCTGTGATTCATCAACACTCTGATAGTCCACAGATTACAGAATGCCTCCAGATGTGCATCGGAAACTACTACTGGTTTTCCAGGGAACGATTAAAGCGTAGATTGTTTCAGAATTACTCCCATGGAGGAAAGTGGTCTTGGTGACTGTTTTATTCAATCCAGATGCAATTTCTGTGTTTCATCAACACTCTGATAGTCCACAGATTACAGAATGCCACCAGACGTGCATCGGAAACTACCACTGGTCTTCCAGGGAACGATCAAAGCGTAGACTGTTTGAGACATTACTCCCGTGGAGGAAAGTGGGCATGGTGAATGTTTTATTCAATCCCGATGCAATTTATGTATTTCATCAACACTCTGATAGTCCACAGATTACAGAATGCCACCAGATGTGCATCGGAAACTACTACCGGTCTTCCAGGGAACGATCAAAGCGTAGACTGTTTGGACATAACTCCTGTGGAGGAACGTGCGCATGGTGACTGTTGTATTCAATCCCGATATAATTTCTGTGTTTCATCAACACTCTGATAGTCCACACATTACAGAATGCCACGAGATGTGCATCGGAAACTACTACTGGTCTTCCAGGGAACTATCAAAGCTTAGACTGTTTCAGACATCACTCCCATGGAGAAAAGTGGGCATGGTGACTGTTGTATTCAATCCCGATGCAATTTCTGTATTTCATCAACACTCTGATAGTCCACAGATTACAGAATGCCACCAGATGTGCATCGGAAACTACTACTGGTCTACCAGGGAACAATCAAAGAGTAGACTGTTTCAGACATTACTCCCATGGAGGAAAGGCGGATGGTGACTGTTGTATTCAACCCCGATGCATTTACTGTGTTTCATCAACACTCTGATAGTCCACAGGGTACAGAATGCCACCAGACGTGCATCGGAAACTACTACTGGTCTTCAAGGGAACTATCAAACCCTAGACTCTTTGGGACATTACTCCCATGGAGGAAAGTGGGCATGGTGACTGTTGTATTCAATCCCGATGCAATTTCTGTATTTCATCAACACTCTGATAGTACACAGATTACAGAATGCCACCAGATGTGCATCGGAAACTACTACTGGTCTTCCTGGGAACGATCAAAGCGTAGACTGTTTGAGACATAACTCCCCTGGAGGAACGTGCGCATGGTGACTGTTGTATTCAATCCCGATGCCATTTCTGCGTTTCATCAACACACTGATAGTCCACACATTACAGAATGCCACGAGATGTGCATCGGAAACTACTACTGGTCTTCCACTGAACTATCAAAGCGTAGACTGTTTCAGACATCACTCCCATGGAGAAAAGTGCGCATGGTGACTGTTGTATTCAATCCCGATGCAATTTCTGTGTTTCATCAACACTCTGATAGTCCACAGATTACAGAATGCCTCCAGATGTGCATCAGAAACTACTACTGGTCTTCCAGGGAACGATTAAAGCGTAGACTGTTTGAGACATTACTCACTTGGAGGAAAGTAAGCATGGTGACTGTTGTATTCAATCCCGATGCAATTTCTGTGTTTCATCAACACTCTGATATTCCACAGATTACATAATGCCGCCAGATGTGCATCGGAAACTACTTCTCGTCTTCCAGGGAACGACGAAAGCATAGACTGTTTGAGACATACCCCTGTGGAGGGAAGTGCGCACGGTGACTGGTTGTATTCAATCCCGATGCAATTTCTGTCTTTCATCAACACTCTGATAGTCCACAGATTACTGAATGCCTCCAGATGTGCATCGGAAACTACAACTGGTCTTCCAGGGAACGATCAAAGCCTAGACTGTTTGAGACATTGCTCCCATGGAGGAAAGTGCGCATGGTGTCTGTGGTACTCAATCCCGATGCAATTTCTGTGTTTCATCACCGCTCTGATAGTCCACAGATAACAGAATGCCTCCAGATGTGCATCGGAAACTGCTACTGGTCTTCCAGGGAACGATCAAAGCGTAGACTGTTTGAGACATTACTCCCATGGAGGAAAGTGAGCATGGTGACTGTTGTATTCAATCCCAATGCAATTTCTGTGTTTCATCAACACTCTGATATTCCCCAGATTACAGAATGCCACCAGCTGTGCATCGGAAACTACTACTGGTCTTCCAGGGAACGACGAATGCACAGACTGTTTCAGACACACCCCCGTGGAGGAAAGTGCGCACGGTGACTGTTGTATTCAATCCCGATGCAATTTCTGTCTTTCATCAACACTCTGGTAGTCCACAGATTACAGAATGTCTCCCGATGTGCATCGGAAACTACAACTGGTCTTCCAGGGAACGATCAAAGCCTAGACTGTTTGAGACATTGCTCCCATGGAGGAAAGTGCGCATGGTGACTGTTGTATTCAATTCCGATGCAATTTCTGTGTTTCATCAACACTCTGATAGTCCACAGATTACAGAATGCCTCCATATGTACATTGGAAACTACTACTGGTCTTCCAGGGAACGATCAAATCGTAGACTGTTTGAGACATTACTCCCATGGAGGAAAGTGCGCATGGTGACTGTTGTATTCAATCCCGATGCAATTTCTGTGTCTCATCAACAGTCTGATAGTCCACAGATTACAGAATGCCTCCAGATGTGCATTGGAAACTACTACTGGTCTTCAAGGGAACGATCAAATCGTAGACTCTTTGAGACATTACTCCCATGGAGGAAAGTGCGCATGGTGACTGTTGCATTCAATCCCCATGCAATTTCTGTGTTTCATCAACACTCTGATAGTCCACAGATTACAGAATGCCTCCTGATGTGCATCGGAAACTACTACTGGTCTTCCAGGGAACGATCAAAGCGTAGACTGTTTGTGACATTACTCCCATGGAGGAAAGTACGCATGGTGACTGTTGTATTCAATCCCGATGCAATTTCTGTGTTTCATCAACACTCTGATATTCCACAGATTACAGAATGCCGCCAGATGTGCATCGGAAACTACTTCTAGTCTTCCAGGGAACGACGAAAGCACAGACTGTTTCAGACATACCGCCGTGGAGGAAAGTGCGCACGTTGACTGCTGTATTCAATCCCGATGCAATTTCTGTGTTTCATCAACACTCTGATAGTCCACAGATTACAGAATGCCTCCAGATGTGCATCGGAAACTACAACAGGTCTACCAGGGAACGATCAAAGCCTAGACTGTTTGAGACATTGCTCCCATGGAAGACAGTGCGCATGGTGACTGTGGTACTCAATTCCGATGCAATTTCTGTGTTTCATCACCACTCTGATAGTCCACAGATAACAGAATGCCTCCAGATGTGCATCGGAAATTGCTACTGGTCTTCCAGGGAACGATCAAAGCGTAGACTGTTTGGGACATTACTCCCATGGAGGAAAGTGCGCATGGTGACTGTTGTATTCAACCCCGATGCAATTTCTGTGTTTCATCAACACTCTGATAGTGCACAGATTACAGAATGCCTCCAGATGTGCATCGGAAACTACTACTGGTCTTCCATTGAAGGATCAAGGCGTAGACTGTTTGAGACATTACTCCCATGGAGGAAAGTGCGCATGGTGACATTTGTATTCAATCCCAATGCAATTTCTGTGCTTCTTCAACATTCTAAAGGTCCACAGATTAGAGAATTCCTCCAGATGTGCATCGGAAACTGCTACTGGTCTTGCAGGGAACGATCAAAGCGTAAACTCTTTGAGGCATTACTCCCGTGGAGGAAAGTGGGCATGGTGACTGTTGTATTCAATCTCGATGCAATTTCTGTATTTCATCAACACTCTGATAGTCCACAGATTACAAAATGCCACCAGATGTGCATCGGAAACTACTACCGGTCTTCCAGGGAACGATCAAAGCGTAGACTGTTTGAGACATAACTCCCGTGGAGGAACGTGCGCATGGTGACTGTCGAATTCAATCCCGATGCAATTTCTGTGTTTCATCAACACTCTGATAGTCCACATATTACAGAATGCCACGAGACGTGCATCGGAAATTACTACTGGTCTTCCAGGGAACTATCAAAGCGTAGACTGTTTCAGACATCACTCCCATGGAGAAAAGTGCGCATGGTGACTGTTGTATTCAATCCCGATGAAATTTCTGTGTTTCATCAACACTCTGATAGTCCACAGATTACAGAATGCCTCCAGATGTGCATCAGAAACTACTACTGGTCTTCCAGGGAACGATCAAAGCGTAGACTGTTTGAGACATTACTCCCATGGAGGAAAGTAAGCATGGTGACTGTTGCATTCAATCCCGGAGCAATTTCTGTGTTGCATCAACACTCTGATAGTCCACAGATTACAGAATGCCTCCAGATGTGCATCGGAAACTACTACTGGTCTTCCACGGAACGATTAAAGCGTAGACTGTTTGAGACATTACTCCCATGGAGGAAAGTGCGCATGGTGACTGTTGTATTCAATCCCGATGCTATTTCTGTGTTTCTTCAACACTCTGATAGTCCACACATTACAGAATGCCTCCAGATGCGCATCGGAAACTACAACTTGTCTTCCAGGGAACGATCAAAGCCTAGACTGTTTGAGACATACCCTCGTGGAGGAAAGTACGCACGGTGACTGTTGTATTGAATCCCGATGCAATTTCTGTGTTTCATCAACACTCTGATAGTCCACAGATTACAGAATGCCTCCAGATGTGCATCGGAAACTACAACTGGTCTTCCAGGGAACGATCAAAGCCTAGACTGTTTGAGACATTGCTTCCATGGAAGACAGTGCGCATGGTGACTGTGGTACGCAATCCCGATGCAATTTCTGTGTTTCATCACCACTCTGATAGTCCAAAGGTAACAGAATGCCTCCAGATGTGCATCGGAAACTGCTACTGGTCTTCCAGGGAACGATCAAAGCGTAGACTGTTTGAGCCATTACTCCCATGGAGGAAAGTGAGCATGGTGACTGTTGTATTCAATCCCGATGCAACTTCTGTGTTTCATCAACACTCTGATAGTCCACAGATTACAGAATGCCTCCATATGTACATTGGAAACTACTACTGGTCTTCCAGGGAACGATCAAATCGTAGACTGTTTGAGACATTACTCCCATGGAGGAAAGTGCGCATGGTGACTGTTGTATTCAATCCCGATGCAATTTCTGTGTCTCATCAACAGTCTGATAGTCCACAGATTACAGAATGCCTCCAGATGTGCATTGGAAACTACTACTGGTCTTCAAGGGAACGATCAAATCGTAGACTCTTTGAGACATTACTCCCATGGAGGAAAGTGCGCATGGTGACTGTTGCATTCAATCCCCATGCAATTTCTGTGTTTCATCAACACTCTGATAGTCCACAGATTACAGAATGCCTCCTGATGTGCATCGGAAACTACTACTGGTCTTCCAGGGAACGATCAAAGCGTAGACTGTTTGTGACATTACTTCCATGGAGGAAAGTGAGCATGGTGACTGTTGTATTCAATCCCGATGCAATTTCTGTGTTTCATCAACACTCTGATATTCCACAGATTACAGAATGCCGCCAGATGTGCATCGGAAACTACTTCTGGTCTTCCAGGGAACGACGAAAGCACAGACTGTTTCAGATATACCGCCGTGGAGGAAAGTGCGCACGTTGACTGTTGTATTCAATCCCGATGCAATTTCTGTGTTTCATCAACACTCTGATAGTCCACAGATTACAGAATGCCTCCAGATGTGCATCGGAAACTGCAACAGGTCTTCCAGGGAACGATCAAAGCCTAGACTGTTTGAGACATTGCTCCCATGGAAGACAGTGCGCATGGTGACTGTGGTACTCAATCCCGATGCAATTTCTGTATTTCATCAACACTCTGATAGTCCACAGATTACAGAATGCCACCAGATGTGCATCGGAAACTACTACCGGTCTTCCAGGGAACGATCAAAACGTAGACTGTTTGAGACATAACTCCCGTGGAGGAACGTGCGCATGGTGACTGTCGAATTCAATCCCGATGCAATTTCTGTGTTTCATCAACACTTTGATAGTCCACACATTACAGAATGCCACGAGACGTGCATCGGAAATTACTACTGGTCTTCCAGGGAACTATCAAAGCGTAGACTGTTTCAGACATCACTCCCATGGAGAAAAGTGCGCATGGTGACTGTTGTATTCAATCCCGATGAAATTTCTGTGTTTCATCAACACTCTGATAGTCCACAGATTACAGAATGCCTCCAGATGTGCATCAGAAACCACTACTGGTCTTCTAATGAACGATCAAAGCGTAGACTGTTTGAGACATTACTCCCAATGGAGGAAAGTAAGAATGGTGACTGTTGTATTCAATCCCGGAGCAATTTCTGTGTTGCATCAACACTCTGATAGTCCACAGATTACAGACTGCCTCCAGATGTGCATCGGAAACTACTACTGGTCTTCCACGGAACGATTAAAGCGTAGACTGTTTGAGGATTACTCCCATGGAGGAAAGTGCGCATGGTGACTGTTGTATTCAATCCCGATGCTATTTCTGTGTTTCATCAACACTCTGATAGTCCACACATTACAGAATGCCTCCAGATGTGCATCGGAAACTACAACTTGTCTTGCAGGGAACGATCAAAGCCTAGACTGTTTGAGACATACCCCCGTGGAGGAAAGTACGCACGATGACTGTTGTATTGAATCCCGATGAAATTTCTGTGTTTCATCAACACTCTGATAGTCCACAGATTACAGAATGCCTCCAGATGTGCATCGGAAACTACAACTGGTCTTCCAGGGAACGATCAAAGCCTAGACTGTTTGAGACATTGCTTCCATGGAAGACAGTGCGCATGGTGACTGTGGTACTCAATCCCGATGCAATTTCTGTGTTTCATCACCACTCTGATAGTCCAAAGGTAACAGAATGCCTCCAGATGTGCATCGGAAACTGCTACTGGTCTTCCAGGGAACGATCAAAGCGTAGACTGTTTGAGCCATTACTCCCATGGAGGAAAGTGAGCATGGTGACTGTTGTATTCAATCCCGATGCAACTTCTGTGTTTCATCAACACTCTGATAGTAAACAGATTACAGAGTGCCTCCAGATGTGCATCGGAAACTACTACTGGTCTTCCAGGAAACGATCAAGGCGTAGACTGTTTGAGACTTTACTCCCATGGAGGAAAGTGCGCATGGTGACTGTTGTATTCAATCCCAATGCAATTTCTCTGTTTCATCAACACTCTAAAGGTCCACAGATTAGAGAATGCCTCCAGATGTGCATAAGAAACTGCTACTGGTGTTCCAGGAAACGATCAAAGCGTAAACTCTTTGAGGCATTACTCCCAATGAGGAAAGTGCGCATGGTCATTGTTGTATTCAATCCCGATGCATTTTCTGTGATTCATCAACACTCTGATAGTCCACAGATTACAGTATGCCTCCAGATGTGCATCGGAAACTACTACTGGTCTTCCAGGGAACGATTAAAACATAGATTGTTTCAGAATTACTCCCATGGAGGAAAGTGGTCTTGGTGACTGTTTTATTCAATCCAGATGCAATTTCTGTGTTTCATCAACACTCTGATAGTCCACAGATTACAGAATGCCACCAGACGTGCATCGGAAACTACTACTGGTCTTCCAGGGAACGATCAAAGCGTAGACTGTTTGAGACATTACTCCCATGGAGGAAAGTGGGCATGGTGACTGTTGTATTCAATCCCGATGCAATTTCTGTATTTCATCAACACTCTGATAGTCCACAGATTACAGAATGCCACCAGATGTGCATCGGAAACTTTTACTGGTCTACCAGGGAACGATCAAAGAGTAGACTGTTTCAGACATTACTCCCATGGAGGAAAGTGTGGATGGTGACTGTTGTATTCAACCCCGATGCATTTACTGTGTTTCATCAACACTCTGATAGTCCACAGGTTACAGAATGCCACCAGACGTGCATCGGAAACTATTACTGGTCTTCAAGGGAACTATCAAACCCTAGACTGTTTGAGACATTACTCCCGTGGAGGAAAGTGGGCATGGCGACTGTTGTATTAAATCCCGATGCAATTTCTGTATTTCATCAACACTCTGATAGTCCACAGATTACAGAATGCCACCAGATGTGCATCGGAAACTACTACTGGTCTCCCAGGGAAAGATCAAAGCGTAGACTGTTTGAGACATAACTCCCCTGGAGGAACGTGCGCATGGTGACTGTTGTATTCAATCCCGATGCCATTTCTGCGTTTCATCAACACACTGATAGTCCACACATTACAGAATGCCACGAGATGTGCATCGGAAACTACTACTGGTCTTCCAGGGAACTATCAAAGCGTAGACTGTTTCAGACATCACTCCCATGGAGAAAAGTGCGCATGGTGACTGTTGTATTCAATCCCGATGCAATTTCTGTGTTTCATCAACACTCTGATAGTCCACATATTACAGAATGCCTCTAGATGTGCATCAGAAACTACTACTGGTCTACCAGGGAACGATTAAAGCGTAGACTGTTTGAGACATGGAGGAAAGTAAGCATGGTGACTGTTGTATTCAATCCCGATGCAATTTCTGTGTTGCATCAACACTCTGATAGTCCACAGATTACAGAATGCCTCCAGATGTGCATCAGAAACTACTACTGGTCTTCCAGGGAACGATCAAAGCGTAGACTGTTTGAGACATTACTCCCATAGAGGAAAATGCGCATGGTGGCTGTTGTATTCAATTTCGAGGCAATTACTGAGTTTCATCAACACTTTGAAGGTCCACAGATTACAGAAAGACTCCAGATGTGCATCGAATACTACTACTGGTCTTCCACGGAACGATTAAAGCGTAGACTGTTTGAGGATTACTCCCATGGAGGAAAGTGCGCATGGTGACTGTTGTATTCAATCCCGATGTAATTTCTGTGTTTCATCAACACTCTGATAGTCCACAGGTTACAGAATGCCACCAGACGTGCAACGGAAACTACTACTGGTCTTCCAGGGAACGATCAAAGCCTAGACTGTTTGAGACATTGCTCCCATGGAGGAAAGTGCGCATGGTGACTGTGGGACTCAATCCCGATGCAATTTCTGTGTTTCATCAACACTCTGATAGTCCACAGATTATAGAATTCCTTTAGATGTGCATCAGAAACTACTACTGGTCTTCCAGGGAACGATCCAAGCGTAGACTGTTTGAGACATGGCTCCCATGGAGGAAAGTGCGCATGGTGACTGTTGTATTCAATCCCGATGCAATTTCTGTGTTTCATCAACACTCTGATAGTCCACAGATTACAGAATGCCTCCAGATGTGCATCGGAAACTACAACTTGTCTTGCAGGGAACGATCAAAGCCTAGACTGTTTGAGACATACCCCCGTGGAGGAAAGTGCGCACGGTGACTGTTGTATTCAATCCCGATGAAATTTCTGTGTTTCATCAACACTCTGATAGTCCACAGATTACAGAATGCCTCCAGATGTGCATCGGAAACTACAACTGGTCTTCCAGGGAACGATCAAAGCCTAGACTGTTTGAGACATTGCTTCCATGGAAGACAGTGCGCATGGTGACTGTGGTACTCAATCTCGATGCAATTTCTGTGTTTCATCACCACTCTGATAGTCCAAAGATAACAGAATGCCTCCAGATGTGCATCGGAAACTGCTACTGGTCTTCCAGGGAACGATCAAAGCGTAGACTGTTTGAGCCATTACTCCCATGGAGGAAAGTGAGCATGGTGACTGTTGTATTCAATCCCAATGCAATTTCTCTGTTTCATCAACACTCTAAAGGTCTACAGATTAGAGAATGCCTCCAGATGTGCATAAGAAACTGCTACTGGTGTTCCAGGAAACGATCAATGCGTAAACTCTTTGAGGAATTACTCCCAATGAGGAAAGTGCGCATGGTCATTGTTGTATTCAATCCCGATGCATTTTCTGTGATTCATCAACACTCTGATAGTCCACAGATTACAGAATGCCTCCAGATGTGCATCGGAAACTACTACTGGTCTTCCAGGGAACGATCAAAGCGTAGACTGTTTGAGACATTACTCCCGTGGAGGAAAGTGGGCATGGTGACTGTTGTATTCAATCCCGATGCAATTTCTGTATTTCATCAACACTCTGATAGTCCACAGATTACAGAATGCCACCAGACGTGCATCGGAAACTACTACCGGTCTTCCAGGGAACGATCAAAGCGTAGACTGTTTGAGACATAACTCCCGTGGAGGAACGTGCGCATGGTGACTGTTGTATTCAATCCCGATACAATTCCTGTGTTTCATCAACTGGTCTTCAAGGGAACTATCAAACCCTAGACTGTTTGAGACATTACTCCCGTGGAGGAAAATGGGCATGCTGACTGTTGTATTCAATCCCGATGCAATTTCTGTATTTCATCAACACTCTGATAGTCCACAGATTACAGAATGCCACCAGATGTGCATCGGAAACTACTACTGGTCTTCCAGGGAACGATCAAAGCGTAGACTGTTTGAGACATAACTCCCCTGGAGGAACGTGCGCATGGTGACTGTTGTATTCAATCCCGATGCCATTTCTGCGTTTCATCAACACACTGATAGTCCACACATTACAGAATGCCACGAGATGTGCATCGGAAACTACTACTGGTCTTCCAGGGAACTATCAAAGCGTAGACTGTTTCAGACATCACTCCCATGGAGAAAAGTGCGCATGGTGACTCTTGTATTCAATCCCGATGCAATTTCTGTGCTTCAGCAACACTCTGATAGTCCACAGATTACAGAAAGCCTCCAGATGTGCATCAGAAACTACTACTGGTCTTCCAGGGAACGATTAATGCGTAGACTGTTTGAGACATTACTCACATGGAGGAAAGTAAGCATGGTGACTGTTGTATTCAATCCCGATGTAATTTCTGTGTTGCATCAACACTCTGATAGTCCACAGATTACAGAATGCCTCCAGATGTGCATCGGAAACTACTACTGGTCTTCCACGGAACGATTAAAGTGTAGACTGTTTGAGGATTACTCCCATGAAGGAAAGTCGCATGGTGACTGTTGTATTCAGTCCCGATGCAATTTCTGTGTTTCATCAACACTCTGATAGTCCACACATTACAGAATGCCACGAGATGTACATCGGAAACTACTACTGGTCTTCCAGGGAACCATCAAAGAGTAGACTGTTTCAGACATCACTCCCATGGAGAAAAGTGCGTATGGTGACTGTTGTATTCAATCCCGATGCAATTTCTGTGTTTCATCAACACTCTGATAGTCCACAGATTACAGAATGCCACCAGATGTGCATCGGAAACTACCACTGGTCTACCAGGGAACGATCAAAGAGTAGACTGTTTCAGACATTACTCCCATGGAGGAAAGTGCGTATGGTGACTGTTGTATTCAATCCCGATGCAATTTCCGAGTTTCATCAACACTCTGATAGTCCACAGATTACAGAATGCCTCCAGATGTTCATCAGAAACTACTACTGGTCTTCCAGGGAACGATCAAAGCGTAGACTGTTTGAGACATTACTCCCATAGAGGAAAGTGCGCATGGTGGCTGTTGTATTCAATTCCGAGGCAATTACTAAGTTTCATCAACACTTTGAAGGTCCACAAATTACAGAAAGCCTCCAGATGTGCATCGAAAACTACTACTGGTCTTCCACAGAACGATTAAAGCGTAGACTGTTTGAGGATAACTCCCATGGAGGAAAGTGCGCATGGTGACTGTTGTATTCAATCCCGATGCAATTTCTGTGTTTCATCAACACTCAGTTAGTCCACAGATTTCAGAATGCCTCCATATGTGCATCGGAAACTACTACTGGTCTTGCAGGGAACGATCAAGTCGTAGACTGTTTGAGACATTACTCCCATGGAGGAAAGTGTGCATGGTAACTGTTGTATTCAATCCCGATGCAATTTCTGTGTTTCATCAACACTCTGATAGTCCACAGGTTACAGAATGTCTCCAGATGTGCATCGGAAACTACAACTTGTCTTGCAGGGAACGATCAAAGCCTAGACTGTTTGAGACATACCCCCGTGGAGGAAAGTGCGCACGGTGACTGTTGTATTCAATCCGGATGCAATTTCTGTGTTTCATCAACACTCTGATAGTCCACAGATTACAGAATGCCTCCAGATGTGCATCGGAAACTACAACTGGTCTTCCAGTCAACGATCAAATCCTAGACTGTTTGAGACATTGCTTCCATGGAAGACAGTGCGCATGGTGACTGTGGTACTCAATCCCGATGCAATTTCTGTGTTTCATCACCACTCTGATAGTCCAAAGATAACAGAATGCCTACAGATGTGCATCGGAAACTACTACTGGTCTTCCAGGGAACGATCAAGGCGTAGACTGTTTGAGACATTACTCCCATGGAGGAAAGTGCGCATGGTGACTGTTGTATTCAATCCCAATGCAATTTCTCTGTTTCATCAACACTCTAAACGTCCACAGATTAGAGAATGCCTCCAGATGTGCATAAGAAACTGCTACTGGTGTTCCAGGAAACGATCAAAGCGTAAACTCTTTGAGGCATTACTACCAATGAGGAAAGTGCGCATGGTCATTGTTGTATTCAATCCCGATGAATTTTCTGTGATTCATCAACACTCTGATAGTCCACACATTACAGAATGCCACGAAATGTGCATCGGAAACTACTACTGGTCTTCCAGGCAACTATCAAAGCTTAGACTGTTTCAGACAACACTCCCATGGAGAAAAGTGGGCATGGTGACTGTTGTATTCAATCCCGATGCAATTTCTGTATTTCATCAACACTCTGATAGTCCACAGATTACAGAATGCCACCAGATGTGCATCGGAAACCACTACTGGTCTACCAGGGAACGATCAAAGTGTAGACTGTTTCAGACATTACTCCCATGGAGGAAAGTGCGGATGGTGACTGTTGTATTCAATCCCGATGCAATTTCTGTGTTTCATCAACACTCTGATAGTCCACAGGTTACAGAATGCCACCAGACGTGCATCGGAAACTACTACTGGTCTTCAAGGGAACTATCAAACCCTAGACTGTTTGAGACATTACACCTGTGGAGGAAAGTGGGCATGGTGACTGTTGTATTCAATCCCGATGCAATTTCTGTATTTCATCAACACTCTGATAGTCCACAGATTACAGAATGCCACCAGACGTGCATCGGAAACTACTACTGGTCTTCCAGGGAACGATCAAAGCGTAGACTGTTTGAGACATAACTCCCGTGGAGGAACGTGCGCATGGTGACTGTTGTATTCAATCCCGATACAATTCCTGCGTTTCATCAACTGGTCTTCAAGGGAACTATCAAACCCTAGACTGTTTGAGACATTACTCCCGTGGAGGAAAGTGGGCATGCTGACTGTTGTATTCAATCCCGATGCAATTTCTGCATTTCATCAACACTCTGATAGTCCACAGATTACAGAATGCCACCAGATGTGCATCGGAAACTACTACTGGTCTTCCAGGGAACGATCAAAGCGTAGACTGTTTGAGACATAACTCCCCTGGAGGAACGTGCGCATGGTGACTGTTGTATTCAATCCCGATGCCATTTCTGCGTTTCATCAACACACTGATAGTCCACACATTACTGAATGCCACGAGATGTGCATCGGAAACTACTACTTGTCTTCCAGGGAACTATCAAAGCGTAGACTGTTTCAGACATCACTCCCATGGAGAAAAGTGCGCATGGTGACTCTTGTATTCAATCCCGATGCAATTTCTGTGCTTCAGCAACACTCTGATAGTCCACAGATTACAGAAAGCCTCCAGATGTGCATCAGAAACTACTACTGGTCTTCCAGGGAACGATTAATGCGTAGACTGTTTGAGACATTACTCACATGGAGGAAAGTAAGCATGGTGACTGTTGTATTCAATCCCGATGTAATTTCTGTGTTGCATCAACACTCTGATAGTCCACAGATTACAGAATGCCTCCAGATGTGCATCGGAAACTACTACTGGTCTTCCACGGAACGATTAAAGTGTAGACTGTTTGAGGATTACTCCCATGGAGGAAAGTCGCATGGTGACTGTTGTATTCAGTCCCGATGCAATTTCTGTGTTTCATCAACACTCTGATAGTCCACACATTACAGAATGCCACGAGATGTACATCGGAAACTACTACTGGTCTTCCAGGGAACCATCAAAGAGTAGACTGTTTCAGACATCATTCCCATGGAGAAAAGTGCGTATGGTGACTGTTGTATTCAATCCCGATGCAATTTCTGAGTTTCATCAACACTCTGATAGTCCACAGATTACAGAATGCCACCAGATGTGCATCGGAAACTACCACTGGTCTACCAGGGAACGATCAAAGAGTAGACTGTTTCAGACATTACTCCCATGGAGGAAAGTGCGTATGGTGACTGTTGTATTCAATCCCGATGCAATTTCCGAGTTTCATCAACACTCTGATAGTCCACAGATTACAGAATGCCTCCAGATGTTCATCAGAAACTACTACTGGTCTTCCAGGGAACGATCAAAGCGTAGACTGTTTGAGACATTACTCCCATAGAGGAAAGTGCGCATGGTGGCTGTTGTATTCAATTCCGAGGCAATTACTAAGTTTCATCAACACTTTGAAGGTCCACAAATTACAGAAAGCCTCCAGATGTGCATCGAAAACTACTACTGGTCTTCCACAGAACGATTAAAGCGTAGACTGTTTGAGGATAACTCCCATGGAGGAAAGTGCGCATGGTGACTGTTGTATTCAATCCCGATGCAATTTCTGTGTTTCATCAACACTCAGTTAGTCCACAGATTTCAGAATGCCTCCATATGTGCATCGGAAACTACTACTGGTCTTGCAGGGAACGATCAAGTCGTAGACTGTTTGAGACATTACTCCCATGGAGGAAAGTGTGCATGGTAACTGTTGTATTCAATCCCGATGCAATTTCTGTGTTTCATCAACACTCTGATAGTCCACAGGTTACAGAATGTCTCCAGATGTGCATCGGAAACTACAACTTGTCTTGCAGGGAACGATCAAAGCCTAGACTGTTTGAGACATACCCCCGTGGAGGAAAGTGCGCACGGTGACTGTTGTATTCAATCCGGATGCAATTTCTGTGTTTCATCAACACTCTGATAGTCCACAGATTACAGAATGCCTAAAGATGTGCATCGGAAACTACAACTGGTCTTCCAGTCAACGATCAAATCCTAGACTGTTTGAGACATTGCTTCCATGGAAGACAGTGCGCATGGTGACTGTGGTACTCAATCCCGATGCAATTTCTGTGTTTCATCACCACTCTGATAGTCCAAAGATAACAGAATGCCTCCAGATGTGCATCGGAAACTACTACTGGTCTTCCAGGGAACGATCAAGGCGTAGACTGTTTGAGACATTACTCCCATGGAGGAAAGTGCGCATGGTGACTGTTGTATTCAATCCCAATGCAATTTCTCTGTTTCATCAACACTCTAAAGGTCCACAGATTAGAGAATGCCTCCAGATGTGCATACGAAACTGCTACTGGTGTTCCAGGAAACGATCAAAGCGTAAACTCTTTGAGGCATTACTACCAATGAGGAAAGTGCGCATGGTCATTGTTGTATTCAATCCCGATGAATTTTCTGTGATTCATCAACACTCTGATAGTCCACACATTACAGAATGCCACGAAATGTGCATCGGAAACTACTACTGGTCTTCCAGGCAACTATCAAAGCTTAGACTGTTTCAGACAACACTTCCATGGAGAAAAGTGGGCATGGTGACTGTTGTATTCAATCCCGATGCAATTTCTGTATTTCATCAACACTCTGATAGTCCACAGATTACAGAATGCCACCAGATGTGCATCGGAAACCACTACTGGTCTACCAGGGAACGATCAAAGTGTAGACTGTTTCAGACATTACTCCCATGGAGGAAAGTGCGGATGGTGACTGTTGTATTCAATCCCGATGCAATTTCTGTGTTTCATCAACACTCTGATAGTCCACAGGTTACAGAATGCCACCAGACGTGCATCGGAAACTACTACTGGTCTTCAAGGGAACTATCAAACCCTAGACTGTTTGAGACATTACACCTGTGGAGGAAAGTGGGCATGGTGACTGTTGTATTCAATCCCGATGCAATTTCTGTATTTCATCAACACTCTGATAGTCCACAGATTACAGAATGCCACCAGATGTGCATCGGAAACTACTACTGGTCTTCCAGGGAACGATCAAAGCGTAGACTGTTTGAGACATAACTCCCCTGGAGGAACGTGCGCATGGTGACTGTTGTATTCAATCCCGATGCCATTTCTGCGTTTCATCAACACACTGATAGTCCACACATTACAGAATGCCACGAGATGTGCATCGGAAACTACTACTGGTCTTCCGGGGGAACTATCAAAGCGTAGACTGTTTCAGACATCACTCCCATGGAGAAAAGTGCGCATGGTGACTGTTGTATTCAATCCCGATGCAATTTCTGTGTTTCATCAACACTTTGATAGTCCACAGATTACAGAAAGCCTCCAGATGTGCATCAGAAACTACTACTGGTCTTCCAGGGAACGATTAAAGCGTAGACTGTTTGAGACATTACGCACATGGAGGAAAGTAAGCGTGGTGACTGTTGTATTCAATCCCGATGCAATTTCTGTGTAGCATCAACACTCTGATATTCCACAGATAACAGAATGCCTCCAGATGTGCATCGGAAACTACTACTGGTCTTCCTCGGAACGATTAAAGCGTAGACTGTTTGAGGATTACTCCCATGGAGGAAAGTCGCATGGTGACTGTTGTATTCAGTCCCGATGCAATTTCTGTGTTTCATCAACACTCTGATAGTCCACACATTACAGAATGTCATGAGATGTGCATCGGAAACTACTACTGGTCTTCCAGGGAACTATCAAAGCTTACACTGTTTCAGACTTCACTACCATGGAGAAAAGTGCGCATGGTGACTGTTGTATTCAATCCCGATGCAATTTCTGTGTTTCTTCAACACTCTGATAGTCCACGGATTACAGAATGCCTCCATATGGGCATCGGAAACTACTACTGGTTTTCCAGGGAACAGACTGTTTGAGACATGGATCCCATGGAGGAAAGTGCGAATGGTGACAGTTGTATTCAATCCCGATGCAATTTCTGTGTTTCATCAACACTCTGATAATCCACAGATTACAGAAAGCCTCCAGATGTGCATCAGAAACTACTACTGGTGTTCCAGGGAACGATCAAAGCGTAGACTGTTTGAGACATTACTCCCATAGAGGAAAGTGCGCATGGTGACTGTTGTATTCAATTTCGAGGCAATTACTGAGTTTCATCAACACTTTGAAGGTCCACAGATTACAGAAAGCCTCTAGATGTCCATCGAATACTACTACTGGTCTTCCACGGAACGATTAAAGCGTAGACCGTTTGAGGATTACTCCCATGGAGGAAAGTGCGCATGGTGACTGTTGTATTCAATCCCGATGCAATTTCTGTGTTTCATCAACACTCTGATAGTCCACAGTTTACAGAATGCCTCCAGATGTGCATCAGAAACTACTACTGGTCTTCCAGGGAACGATCAAAGCGTAGACCGTTTGACACATTACTCCCATGGAGGAAAGTAAGCATGGTGACTGTTGTATTCAATCCCGATGCAATTTCTGTGTTGCATCAACACTCTGATAGTAAACAGATTACAGAATGCCTCCAGATGTGCATCGCAAACTACTACAGGTCTTCCACGGAACGATTAAAGCGTAGACTGTTTGAGGATTACTCCCATGGAGGAAAGTGCGCATGGTGACTGTTGTATTCAATCCCGATACAATTTCTGTGTTTCATCAACACTCTGATAGTCCACACATTACAGAATGCCACGAGATGTGCATCGGAAACTACTACTGGTCTTCCAGGGAACTATCAAAGCTTAGACTGTTTCAGACATCACTCCCATGGAGAAAAGTGAGCATGGTGACTGTTGTATTCAATCCCGATGCAATTTCTGTATTTCATCAACACTCTGATAGTTCACAGATTACAGAATGCCACCAGATGTGCATCGGAAACCACTACTGGTCTACCAGGGAACGGTCAAAGAGTAGACTGTTTCAGACATTACTCCCATGGAGGAAAGTGAGGATGGTGACTGTTGTATTCAATCCCGATGCAATTTCTGTGTTTCATCAACACTCTGATAGTCCACAGGTTACAGAATGCCACCAGACGTGCATCGGAAACTACTACTGGTCTTCAAGGGAACTATCAAACCCTAGACTGTTTGAGACATTACTCCCGTGGAGGAAAGTGGGCATGGTGACTGTTGTATTCAATCCCGATGCAATTTCTGTATTTCATCAACACTCTGATAGTCCACAGATTACAGAATGCCACCTGATGTGCATCGAAAACTACTACTGGTCTTCCACGGAACGATTAAAGCGTAGACTGTTTGAGGATTACTCCCATGGAGGAAAGTCGCATGGTGACTGTTGTATTCAGTCCCGATGCAATTTCTGTGTTTCATCAACACTCTGATAGTCCACACATTACAGAATGCCACGACATGTGCATCGGAAACTACTACTGGTCTTCCAGGGAACCATCAAAGAGTAGACTGTTTCAGACATCACTCCCATGGAGAAAAGTGCGTATGGTGACTGTTGTATTCAATCCCGATGCAATTTCTGTGTTTCATCAACACTCTGATAGTCCACAGATTACAGAATGCCACCAGATGTGCATCGGAAACTACCACTGGTCTACCAGGGAACGATCAAAGAGTAGACTGTTTCAGACATTACTCCCATGGAGGAAAGTGCGTATGGTGACTGTTGTATTCAATCCCGATGCAATTTCCGAATTTCATCAACACTCTGATAGTCCACAGATTACAGAATGCCTCCAGATGTTCATCAGAAACTACTACTGGTCTTCCAGGGAACGATCAAAGCGTAGACTGTTTGAGACATTACTCCCATAGAGGAAAGTGCGCATGGTGGCTGTTGTATTCAATTCCGAGGCAATTACTAAGTTTCATCAACACTTTGAAGGTCCACAGATTACAGAAAGCCTCCAGATGTGCATCGAAAACTACTACTGGTCTTCCACAGAACGATTAAAGCGTAGACTGTTTGAGGATTACTCCCATGGAGGAAAGTGCGCATGGTGACTGTTGTATTCAATCCCGATGCAATTTCTGTGTTTCATCAACACTCTGATAGTCGACAGGTTACAGAATGCCACCAGACGTGCATCGGAAACTACTACTGGTCTTCAAGGGATCTATCAAACCCTAGACTGTTTGAGACATTACTCCCGTGGAGGAAAGTGGGCATGGTGACTGTTGTATTCAATCCCGATGCAATTTCTGTGTTTCATCAACACTCTGATAGTCCACAGATTGCAGAATGCAACCAGATGTGCATCGGAAACTACTACTGGTCTTCCAGGGAACCATCAAAGCGTAGACTCTTTGAGACATTACTCCCGTGGAGGAAAGTGCGCATGGTGACTGTTGCATTCAATCCCGATGCAATTTCTGTGTTTCATCAACACTCTAAATAGTCCACAGATTACAGAATGCTACCAGATGTGCATTGGAAACTACTACTGGTCTTCCAGGGAACGATCAGAGCGTAGACTGTTTGAGATATACCTCCCGATGAGGAAAGTGCGCATGGTGACTGTTGTATTCAATCCCGATTCAATTCCTGTGTTTCATCAACACTCTGATAGTCCACAGATTACAGAATGCCTCCATATGTGCATCGGAAACTATTACTGGTCTTCCAGGGAACGATCAAAGCGTAGACTGTTTGAGACATGGCTCCCATGGAGGAAAGTGCGCATGGTGACTGTCGTATTCAATCCCGATGCAATTTCTGTGTTTCATCAACACTCTGATAGTCCACAGATTACAGAATGCCTCCAGATGTGCATCGGAAACTACTACTGGTCTTCCAGGGAACGATCAAAGCGTAGACAGTTTGAGACATTACTCCCATGGAGGAAAGTGCGCATGGTGACTGTTGTATTCAATCCTGGTGCAATTTCTGTGTTTAATCAACACTCTGATATTCCACAGATTACAGAATGCCACCAGATGTGCATCGGAAACTACAACTGGTCTTCCAGGGAACGATCAAAGCCTAGAATGTTTGAGACATTGCTCCCATGGAGGAAAGTGCGCATGGTGACTGTGGTACTCAATCCCGATGCAATTTCTTTGTTTCATCAACACTCTGATAGTCCACAGATAACAGAATGCCTCCAGATGTGCATCGGAAACTGCTACTGGTCTTCCAGGGAACGATCAAAGCGTAGACTGTTTCAGACATTACTCCCATGGAGGAAAGTGGGCATGGTGACTTTTGTATTCAATCCCGATGCAATTTCTGTGTTTCATCAACACTCTGATAGTCCACAGATTACAGAATGCCTCCAGATGTGCATCGGAAACTACTACTGGTCTTCCAGGGAACGATCAAGGCGTAGACTGTTTGAGACATTACTCCCATGGAGGAAAGTGCGCATGGTGACTGTTGTATTCAATCCCAATGCAATTTCTGTGTTTCATCAACACTATAAAGGTCCACAGATTACAGAATGCCACCAGATGGGCATCGGAAACTACTACTGGTCTTCCAGGGAACGATCAAAGCGTAGACTGTTTGAGACATAACTCCCGTGGAGGAACGTGCGCATGGTGACCGTTGTATTCAATCCCGATTAAATTTCTGTGTTTCATCAACACTCTGATAGTCCACAGATTACAGAATGCCACCAGACGTGCATCGGAAACTACTACTGGTCTTCCAGGGAACGATCAAAGCGTAGACTGTTTGAGACATTACTCCCGTGGAGGAAAGTGGGCATGGTGACTGTTGTATTCAATCCCGATGCAATTTCTGTGTTTCATCAACACTCTGATAGTCCACAAATTACAGAATGCTACCAGATGTGCATCGGAAACTACTACTGGTCTTCCAGGGAACGATCAAAGCGTGGACTGTTTGAGACATAACTCCCGTGGAGGAACGTGCGCATGGTGACTGTTGTATTCAATCCCGATGCAATTTCTGTGTTTCATCAACACTCTGATAGTCCACACTTTACAGAATGCCACGAGATGTGCATCGGAAACTACAACTGTTCTTCCAGGGAACTATCAAAGCGTAGACTGTTTCAGACATTACTCCCATGGAGAAAAGTGCGCATGGTGACTGTTGTATTCAATAGCGATGTAATTTCTGTGTTTCATCAACACTCTGATAGTCCACAGATAACAGAGTGCTACCAGATGTGAATCGGAAACTACTACTGGTCTTCCAGGGAACGATCAAAGCGTAGACTGTTTGAGATATACCGCTTGTGGAGGAAAGTGCGCATGGTGACTGTTGTATTCAATCCCGATTCAATTCCTGTGTTTCATCAACACTCTGGTTGTCCACGGATTACAGAATGCCTCCATATGGGCATCGGAAACTACTACTGGTTTTCCAGGGAACAGACTGTTTGAGACATGGATCCCATGGAGGAAAGTGCGAATGGTGACTGTTGTATTCAATCCCGATGCAATTTCTGTGTTTCATCAACACTCTGATAGTCCACAGATTACAGAATGTCTCCATATGTGCATTGGAAACTACTACAGGTCTTCCAGGGAAAGATCAAATCGTAGACTGTTTGAGACATTACTCCCATGGAGGAAAGTGCGCATGGTGAATGTTGCATTCAATCCCGATGCAATTTCTGTGTTTCATCAACACTCTGATAGTCCACAGATTACAGAATGCCACCAGATGTGCATCGGAAACTACTACTGGTCTTCCAGGGAACGATCAAAGCGTAGACTGTTTCAGACATTACTCCCATGGAGGAAAGTGGGCATGGTGACTTTTGTATTCAATCCCGATGCAATTTCTGTGTTTCATCAACACACTGATAGTCCACAGATTACAGATTGCCTCCGGATGTGCATCGGAAACTACTACTGGTCTTCCAGGGAACGACCAAGGCGTAGACTGTTTGAGGCATTACTCCCATGGAGGAAAGTGCGCATGGTGACTGTTGTATTCAATCCCAATGCAATTTCTGTGTTTCATCAACACTATAAAGGTCCACAGATTAGGGAATGCCTCCAGATGTTCATCGGAAACTGCTACTGGTCTTCCAGGAAACGATCAAAGCGTAATCTCTTTGAGGCATTACTCCCAATGAGGAAAGTGCGCATGGTGACTGTTGTATTCAATCCCGATGCATTTTCTGTGTTACATCAACAATTTGATAGTCCACAGATTACAGAATGCCTCCAGATGTGCATCGGAAACTACTAATGGTCTTCCAGGGAACGATTAAAGCGTAGATTGTTTCAGGATTATTCCCATGAAGGAAAGTGCGCATGGTGACCGTTTTATTCAATCCCGAAACTATTTCTGTTTTTCATCAACACTCAGATAGTCCTCAGATTACAGAATGACACCAGACGTGCATCGGAAACTACTACTGGTCTTCCAGGGAACGATCAAAGCGTAGACTGTTTGAGACATTACTCCCGTGGAGGAAAGTGGGCATGGTGACTGTTGTATTCAATCCCGATGCAATTTCTGTGTTTCATCAACACTCTGATAGTCCACAGATAACAGAGTGCTACCAGATGTGCATCGGAAACTACTACTGGTCTTCCAGGAAACGATCAAAGCGTAGACTGTTTGAGACATTACTCCCATGGAGGAAAGTGCGCATGGTGACTGTTGTATTCCATCCCGATGCGGTTTCTGTGTTTCATCAACACTCTGATAGTCCACAGATTACACAATGCCTTCAGATGTGCATCGGAAACTACTACTGGTCTTCCTGGGAACGATCAAAGCGTGAATTGTTTGAGACATTACTCCCATGGAGGAAAGTGCGCATGGTGACTTTTGTATTCAATCCCGATTCAATTTCCGTGTTTTATCAACACTGAGAGAGTTCACAGATAACAGAATGACTACAAATGTGCATCGGAATCTACTACTGGTCTTCCAGGGAACGATCAAATCGTAGACTGTTTGAGACATTACTCCCATGGAGGAAAGTGCGCATGGTGACTGTTGTTTTCAATCCCGATGCAATTTCTGTGTTTCATCAACACTCAGATACTCATCAGATTACAGAATGCCTCCAGATGTGAATCGGAAACTACTACTGGTCTTCCAGGGAACGATCAAAGCGTAGACTGTTTGAGTCATTACTCCCATGGAGAAAATTGCGCGTGGTGACTGTTGTATTAAGTCGCGATGCAATTTCTGTGTTTCAAGAACACTCTGCTAGTCCACAGACTGCAGAATGCCGCCAGATGTGCATCGGACGCTACTACTGGTCTTCCAGGGAACGATCAAAGCGTAGACTGTTTGAGACATTACTCCCATGGAGGAAAGTGCGCATGGTGACTGTTGAATTCAATCCCGATGCAATTTCGGTGTTTCATCAACACTCTGATAGTCCACAGGTTTCAGAATGCCTCCAGATGTGCATCGGAAACTACTACTGGTCTTCCAGGGAAGGATCAAAGCGTAGACTGTTTGAGACATTACTCCCATGGAGGAAAGTGCGAATGGTGACTGTTGTATTCAATCCCGATGCAATTTCTGTGTTTCATCAACACTCTGATAGTCCACAGATTACAGAATGCCACCAGATGTGCTTCGGAAACTACTACTGGTCTTCCAGGGAACGATCAAAGCGTAGACTGTTTAAGATATTACTCCAGTGGAGGAAAGTGCGCATGGTGACTGTTGTATTCAATCCCGATGCAATTTCTGTGTTTCATCAACACTTTGAAGGTCTACAGATTACAGAATGCCTCAAGATGTGCATCGGAAACTACTACTGGTCTTCCAGGGAACGATCAAAGCGTAGACTGTTTGAGATATTTCTCCCATGGAGAAAAGTGCGCATGGTTACTGTTGTATTCAATCCCGATGCAATTTCTGTGTTTCGACAACACTCTGATAGTCCACAGATTACAGAATGATACCAGATGTGCATCGGAAACTACTGCTGGTCTCCCAATGAACGATCAAAGCGTAGACTGTTTGAGACATTACTCCCATTGACGAAAGTCCGCATAGTGACTGTTGTATTCTATCCCAATGCAATTTCTGTGTTTCATCAACACTCAGATACTCATCAGATTACAGAATGCCTCCAGATATGCATCGGAAACTACTACTGGCCTCCCAGGGAACGATCAAAGCGTAGACTGTTTGAGACATTACTCCCATGGAGGAAAGTGGTCATGGTGACTGGTGTATTCAATCCCGATGCAATTTCTGTGTTTGATTAGCACTCGGATAGTCCACAGATTACAGAATGCCTCCAGATGTGCATCGGAAACTACTACTGGTCTTCCAGGGAACGATCAAAGCGTAGACTGTTTGAGACATTACTCCTGTGGAGGAAAGTGCGAATGGTGACTGTTCTATTCAATCCCGATGCAATTTCTGTGTTTCATCAACACTCTGATAGTCCATAGATTACAGAATGCCTCCAGATGTGCATCGGAAACTAATACTGGTCTTCGAGGGAACGATCAAAGCATAGACTGTTTGAGACATTACTCCCGTGGAGGAAAGTGCGCATGGTGACTTTTGTATTCAATCCCGATGCAATTTCTGTGTTTCGTCAACACTCAGTTAGTCCACAGATTACAGAATGCCTCCAGATGTGCATCGGAAACTACTACTGGTCTTCCAGGAAACGATCAAAGCGTAGACTGTTTGAGACATTACTCCCATGGAGGAAAGTGCGCATGGTGACTGTTGTATTCCATCCCGATGCAGTTTCTGTGTTTCATCAACACTCTGATAGTCCACAGATTACACAATGCCTCCAGATGTGCATCGGAAACTACTACTGGTCTTCCAGGGAACGATCAAAGCGTAAACTCCTTGAGACATTACTCCAATGGAGGAAAGTGCGTATGGTAACTGTTGTTTCAATCCCGATATAATTTCTGTGTTTCATTAATACTCTGATAGTCCACAGGTTACAGAATGCTTCCAAATGTGCATCTGAAACTACTACTGGTCTTCCAGGGAACGATCAAAGCGTAGACTGTTTGAGACATTACTCCCATGGAGGAAAGTGCGCATGGTGACTGTTCTATTCAATCCCATTGCAATTTCTGTGTTTCATCAACACTCAGTTAGTCCACAGATTACAGAATGCCTCCAGATGTGCATCTGAAACTACTACTGGTCTTCCTGGGAACGATCAAAGCGTAGACTGTTTGAGACATTACTCCCATGGGGGAAAGTGCGCATGGTGACTGTTGCATTAAATCCCGATGCAATTTATGTGTTTAATGAACACTCAGTTAGTCCACAAATTACAGAATGCCTCCAGATGTTCAACGGTAACTACTACTGGTCTAACAGGGAACGATCAAAGCGTAGTCTGTTTGAGACATTACTCCCATGGAGGAAAGTGCGCATGGTGACTGTTCTATTCAATCCCATTGTAATTTCTGTGTTTCATCAACACTCAGTTAGTCCACAGATTACAGAATACCTCCAGATGTGCATCGGAAACTACTACTGGTCTTCCTGGGAACGATCAAAGCGTAGACTGTTTGAGATATTACTCCCATGGAGGAAAGTGCGCATGGTGACTGTTGCATTAAATCCCGATGCAATTTATGTGTTTAATCAACACTCAGTTAGTCCACAGATTACAGAATGCCTCCAGATGTGAATCGGAAACTACTACTGGTCTTCGAGGGAACGATCAAAGCGTAGACTGTTTGAGACATTACTCCCATGGAGGAAAGTGCGCATGGTGACTGTTGTATTCAATCCCGAAGCAATTTCTGTGTTTAATCAACACTCTGATAGTCCACAGATTACAGAATGCCTCCAGATGTGCATCGGAAACTACTACTGGTCTAAAAGGGAACGATCCAAGGGTAGAATGTTTCAGACAATACTCTCATGGAGGAAAGTGCGCATGGTGACTGTTGTATTCCATCCCAATGCAATTTCTTTGTTTCATCAACACTCTGATAGTCCATCAGATTACAGAATGCCTCCAGATGTGCATCGGAAACTACTACTGGTCTTCCAGGGAACGATCAAAGCGCAAACTCTTTGAGACATTACTCCCATGGAGGAAAGTGCGTATGGTGACTGTTGTATTCAATCCCGATGGGATTTCTGTGTTTCATTAATACTCTGATAGTCCACAGATTACAGAATGCCTCCAGATGTGCATCGGAAACCACTACTGGTCTTCCAGTTAACGATCAAAGCGTAGACTGTTTGAGACATTACTCCCATGGAGGAAAGTGCGCATGGCGACTTTTGTATTCAATCCCGAAGCAATTTCAGTGTCTCATCAACACTCTGATAGTCCACAGATTACAGAATGAAATCAGATGTGCATCGTAAACTACTACTGGTCTAACAAGGAACGATCAAAGCGTAGAATGTTTGACACATTACTCCCATGGGGGAAAGTGCGCATGGTGACTGTTGTATTCAATGACGATGCAATTTCCGTGTTTCATCAACACTCTGATAGTCCACAGATTACAGATTGCCTCCAGATGTGCATCCAAAACTGCTACTGGTCTTCCTGGGAACGATCAAAGCATAGAGTGTTTGAGACATTACTCCCATGGAGGAAAGTGCGCATGGTGACTGTTGTATTCAATCCCGATGCAATTTCTGTGTTTCATCAACACTCTGATAGTCCACAGATTACACAATGCCTCCAGATGTGCATCGGAAACTACTACTGGTCTTCCAGGGAACGATCAAAGCGTAAACTCCTTGAGACATTACTCCAATGGAGGTAAGTGCGTATGGTAACTGTTGTTTCAATCCCGATATAATTTCTGTGTTTCATTAATACTCTGATAGTCCACAGGTTACAGAATGCTTCCAGATGTGCATCTGAAACTACTACTGGTCTTCCAGGGAACGATCAAAGCGTAGACTGTTTGAGACATTACACCCATGGAGGAAAGTGCGCATGGTGACTGTTCTATTCAATCCCATTGCAATTTCTGTGTTTCATCAACACTCAGTTAGTCCACAGATTACAGAATGCCTCCAGATGTGCATCTGAAACTACTACTGGTCTTCCTGGGAACGATCAAAGCGTAGACTGTTTGAGACATTACTCCCACGGTGGAAAGTGCGCATGGTGACTGTTGCATTCAATCCCGATGTAATTTATGTGTTTAATGAACACTCAGTTAGTCCACAAATTACAGAATGCCTCCAGATGTTCAACGGTAACTACTACTGGTCTAACAGGGAACGATCAAAGCGTAGTCTGTTTGAGACATTACTCCCATGGAGGAAAGTTCGCATGGTGACTGTTCTATTCAATCCCATTGTAATTTCTGTGTTTCATCAACACTCAGTTAGTCCACAGATTACAGAATACCTCCAGATGTGCATCGGAAACTACTACTGGTCTTCCTGGGAACGATCAAAGCGTAGACTGTTTGAGACATTACTCCCATGGAGGAAAGTGCGCATGGTGACTGTTGCATTAAATCCCGATGCAATTTATGTGTTTAATCAACACTCAGTTAGTCCACAGATTACAGAATGCCTCCAGATGTGAATCGGAAACTACTACTGGTCTTCGAGGGAACGATCAAAGCGTAGACTGTTTGAGACATTACTCCCATGGAGGAAAGTGCGCATGGTGACTGTTGTATTCAATCCCGAAGCAATTTCTGTGTTTAATCAACACTCTGATAGTCCACAGATTACAGAATGCAACCAGATGTGCATCGGAAACTACTACTGGTCTTCCAGGGAACCATCAAAGCGTAGACTCTTTGAGACATTACTCCCGTGGAGGAAAGTGCGCATGGTGACTGTTGCATTCAATCCCGATGCAATTTCTGTGTTTCATCAACACTCTAAATAGTCCACAGATTACAGAATGCTACCAGATGTGCATTGGAAACTACTACTGGTCTTCCAGGGAACGATCAAAGCGTAGACTGTTTGAGATATACCTCCCGATGAGGAAAGTGCGCATGGTGACTGTTGTATTCAATCCCGATTCAATTCCTGTGTTTCATCAACACTCTGATAGTCCACAGATTACAGAATGCCTCCATATGTGCATCGGAAACTATTACTGGTCTTCCAGGGAACGATCAAAGCGTAGACTGTTTGAGACATGGCTCCCATGGAGGAAAGTGCGCATGGTGACTGTCGTATTCAATCCCGATGCAATTTCTGTGTTTCATCAACACTCTGATAGTCCACAGATTACAGAATGCCTCCAGATGTGCATCGGAAACTACTACTGGTCTTCCAGGGAACGATCAAAGCGTAGACAGTTTGAGACATTACTCCCATGGAGGAAAGTGCGCATGGTGACTGTTGTATTCAATCCTGGTGCAATTTCTGTGTTTAATCAACACTCTGATATTCCACAGATTACAGAATGCCACCAGATGTGCATCGGAAACTACAACTGGTCTTCCAGGGAACGATCAAAGCCTAGAATGTTTGAGACATTGCTCCCATGGAGGAAAGTGCGCATGGTGACTGTGGTACTCAATCCCGATGCAATTTCTTTGTTTCATCAACACTCTGATAGTCCACAGATAACAGAATGCCTCCAGATGTGCATCGGAAACTGCTACTGGTCTTCCAGGGAACGATCAAAGCGTAGACTGTTTCAGACATTACTCCCATGGAGGAAAGTGGGCATGGTGACTTTTGTATTATATCCCGATGCAATTTCTGTGTTTCATCAACACTCTGATAGTCCACAGATTACAGAATGCCTCCAGATGTGCATCGGAAACTACTACTGGTCTTCCAGGGAACGATCAAGGCGTAGACTGTTTGAGACATTACTCCCATGGAGGAAAGTGCGCATGGTGACTGTTGTATTCAATCCCAATGCAATTTCTGTGTTTCATCAACAGTATAAAGGTCCACAGATTACAGAATGCCACCAGATGGGCATCGGAAACTACTACTGGTCTTCCAGGGAACGATCAAAGCGTAGACTGTTTGAGACATAACTCCCGTGGAGGAACGTGCGCATGGTGACCGTTGTATTCAATCCCGATTAAATTTCTGTGTTACATCAACAATTTGATAGTCCACAGATTACAGAATGCCTCCAGATGTGCATCGGAAACTACTACTGGTCTTCCAGGGAACGATTAAAGCGTAGATTGTTTCAGGATTATTCCCATGGAGGAAAGTGCGCATGGTGACCGTTTTATTCAATCCCGAAGCTATTTCTGTATTTCATCAACACTCAGATAGTCCACAGATTACAGAATGCCACCAGACGTGCATCGGAAACTACTACTGGTCTTCCAGGGAACGATCAAAGCGTAGACTGTTTGAGACATTACTCCCGTGGAGGAAAGTGGGCATGGTGACTGTTGTATTCAATCCCGATGCAATTTCTGTGTTTCATCAACACTCTGATAGTCCACAAATTACAGAATGCTACCAGATGTGCATCGGAAACTACTACTGGTCTTCCAGGGAACGATCAAAGCGTGGACTGTTTGAGACATAACTCCCGTGGAGGAACGTGCGCATGGTGACTGTTGTATTCAATCCCGATGCAATTTCTGTGTTTCATCAACACTCTGATAGTCCACACTTTACAGAATGCCACGAGATGTGCATCGGAAACTACAACTGTTCTTCCAGGGAACTATCAAAGCGTAGACTGTTTCAGACATTACTCCCATGGAGAAAAGTGCGCATGGTGACTGTTGTATTCAATAGCGATGCAATTTCTGTGTTTCATCAACACTCTGATAGTCCACAGATAACAGAGTGCTACCAGATGTGAATCGGAAACTACTACTGGTCTTCCAGGGAACGATCAAAGCGTAGACTGTTTGAGATATACCGCTTGTGGAGGAAAGTGCGCATGGTGACTGTTGTATTCAATCCCGATTCAATTCCTGTGTTTCATCAACACTCTGGTTGTCCACGGATTACAGAATGCCTCCATATGGGCATCGGAAACTACTACTGGTTTTCCAGGGAACAGACTGTTTGAGACATGGATCCCATGGAGGAAAGTGCGAATGGTGACTGTTGTATTCAATCCCGATGCAATTTCTGTGTTTCATCAACACTCTGATAGTCCACAGATTACAGAATGTCTCCATATGTGCATTGGAAACTACTACAGGTCTTCCAGGGAAAGATCAAATCGTAGACTGTTTGAGACATTACTCCCATGGAGGAAAGTGCGCATGGTGAATGTTGCATTCAATCCCGATGCAATTTCTGTGTTTCATCAACACTCTGATAGTCCACAGATTACAGAATGCCACCAGATGTGCATCGGAAACTACTACTGGTCTTCCAGGGAACGATCAAAGCGTAGACTGTTTCAGACATTACTCCCATGGAGGAAAGTGGGCATGGTGACTTTTGTATTCAATCCCGATGCAATTTCTGTGTTTCATCAACACACTGATAGTCCACAGATTACAGATTGCCTCCGGATGTGCATCGGAAACTACTACTGGTCTTCCAGGGAACGACCAAGGCGTAGACTGTTTGAGGCATTACTCCCATGGAGGAAAGTGCGCATGGTGACTGTTGTATTCAATCCCAATGCAATTTCTGTGTTTCATCAACACTATAAAGGTCCACAGATTAGGGAATGCCTCCAGATGTTCATCGGAAACTGCTACTGGTCTTCCAGGAAACGATCAAAGCGTAATCTCTTTGAGGCATTACTCCCAATGAGGAAAGTGCGCATGGTGACTGTTGTATTCAATCCCGATGCATTTTCTGTGTTACATCAACAATTTGATAGTCCACAGATTACAGAATGCCTCCAGATGTGCATCGGAAACTACTAATGGTCTTCCAGGGAACGATTAAAGCGTAGATTGTTTCAGGATTATTCCCATGAAGGAAAGTGCGCATGGTGACCGTTTTATTCAATCCCGAAACTATTTCTGTGTTTCATCAACACTCAGATAGTCCTCAGATTACAGAATGACACCAGACGTGCATCGGAAACTACTACTGGTCTTCCAGGGAACGATCAAAGCGTAGACTGTTTGAGACATTACTCCCGTGGAGGAAAGTGGGCATGGTGACTGTTGTATTCAATCCCGATGCAATTTCTGTGTTTCATCAACACTCTGATAGTCCACAAATTACAGAATGCTACCAGATGTGCATCGGAAACTACTACTGGTCTTCCAGGGAACGATCAAAGCGTAGACTGTTTGAGACATAACTCCCGTGGAGGAACGTGCGCATGGTGACTGTTGTATTCAATCCCGATGCAATTTCTGTGTTTCATCAACACTCTGATAGTCCACACATTACAGAATGCCACGAGATGTGCATCGGAAACTACAACTGTTCTTCCAGGGAACTATCAAAGCGTAGACTGTTTCAGACATTACTCCCATGGAGAAAAGTGCGCATGGTGACTGTTGTATTCAGTCCCGATGCAATTTCTGTGTTTCATCAACACTCTGATAGTCCAAAGATAACAGAATGCCTCCAGATGTGCATCGGAAACTACTACTGGCCTAACAGGGAACGATCAAAGAGTAGACTGTTTCAGACATAACTCCCATGGAGGAAAGTGTGGATGGTGACTGTTGTATACTATCCCGATGCAATTTCCGTGTTTCATCAACACTCTGATAGTCCACAGATTACAGAATGCCTCCAGATGTGCATCAGAAATTCCTACTGGTCTTCCAGGGAACGATCAACGCGTATACTGTTTGAGACATTAATCCCATGGAGGAAAGTGCGCATGGTGACTGTTGTATTCAATCCCGATGCAATTTCTGTGTTTCATCAACACTCTGATAGTCCACAGATTACAGAATGTCTCCATATGTGCATTGGAAACTACTACAGGTCTTCCAGTGAACGATCAAATCGTAGACTGTTTGAGACATTACTCCGATGGAGGAAAGTGCGCATGGTGACTGTTGCATTCAATCCCGATACAATTTCTGTGTTTCATCAACACTCTGATAGTTCACTGATAACAGAATGCCTCCAGATTTGCATCGGAAACTGCTACTGGTCTTCCAGGGAACGATCAAACCGTAGACTGTTTGAGACATTACTCCCATGGAGGAAAGGGAGCATGGTGACTGTTGTATTCAATCCCGATGCATTTTCTGTGTTTCATCAACACTCTGATAGTGCACAGATTACAGAATGCCTCCAGATGTGCATCGGAAACTACTACTGGTATTCCAGGGAATAATTAAAGCGTGGAGTGTTCCAGGATTACTCCAATGGAGGAAAGTGGGCATGGTGACTGTTTTACTCAATCCCGATGCAATTTCTGTGTTTCATCAACACTCTGATAGTCCACAGATTACAGTATGCCCCTAGATGTGCATCGGAAACTACTACTGGTGTTCAAGGGAACGATCAGAGCGTAGACTGTTTGAGACATTACTCCCGTGGAGGAAAGTGGGCATGGTAACTGTTGTATTCAATCCCGATGCAATTTCTGTGTTTCATCAACGCTGTGATAGTCCACAGATTACAGAATGCCACCAGATGTGCATCGGAAACTACTACTGGTCTTCCAGGGAACAATCAAAGCGTAGACTGTTTGAGACATAACTCCCGTGGAGGAACGTGCGCATGGTGACCGTTGTATTCAATCCCGATAAAATTTCTGTTTTTCATCAACACTCTGATAGTCCACAGATTACAGAATGCCGATAGATGTGCATCGGAAACTACTACTGGTCTTCCAGGGAACGATCAAGGCGTAGACTGTTTGAGACATTACTCCCATGGATGAAAGTGCGCATGGTGACTGTTGTATTCAATCCCAATGCAATTTCTGTGTTTCATCAACACTATAAAGGTCCACAGGTTAGGGAATGCCTCCAGATGTTCATCGGAAACTGCTACTGGTCTTCCAGGGAACGATCAAAGCGTAAACTCTTTGAGGCATTACTCCCAATGAGGAAAGTGCGCATGGTGACTGTTGTATTCAATCCCGATGCAATTTCTGTGTTACATCAACAAATTGATAGTCCACAGATTACAGAATGCCTCCAGATGTGCATCGGAAACTACTAATGGTCTTCCAGGGAACGATTAAAGCGTAGATTGTTTCAGGATTATTCCCATGGAGGAAAGTGCGCATGGTGACCGTTTTATTCAATCCCGAAGCTATTTCTGTGTTTCATCAACACTCTGATAGTCCTCAGATTACAGAATGCCACCAGACGTGCATCGGAAACTACTACTGGTCGTCCAGGGAACGATCAACGCGTAGACTGTTTGAGACATTACTCCCGTGGAGGAAAGTGGGCATGGTGACTGTTGTATTCAATCCCGATGCAATTTCTGTGTTTCATCAACACTCTGATAGTCCACAAATTACAGAATGCTACCAGATGTGCATCGGAAACTACTACTGGTCTTCCAGGGAACGATCAAAGCGTAGACTGTTTGAGACATAACTCACGTGGAGGAACGTGCGCATGGTGACTGTTGTATTCAATCCCGATGCAATTTCTGTGTTTCATCAACACTCTGATAGTCCACACATTACAGAATGCCACGAGATGTGCATCGGAAACTACAACTGGTCTTCCAGGGAACTATCAAAGCGTAGATTGTTTCAGACATTACTCCCATGGAGAAAAGTGCGCATGGTGACTGTTGTATTCAATCCCGATGCAATTTCTGTGTTTCATCAACACTCTGATAGTCCACAGATTACAGAATGCCAAGAGATGTGCATCGGAAACTACTACTGGCCTAACAGGGAACGATCAAAGAGTAGACTGTTTCAGACATAACTCCTATGGAGGAAAGTGTGGATGGTGACTGTTGTATACTATCCCGATGCAATTTCCGTGTTTCATCAACACTCTGATAGTCCACAGATTACAGAATGCCTCCAGATGTGCATCAGAAATTACTACTGGTCTTCCAGGGAACGATTAACGCGTATACTGTTTGAGACATTAATCCCATGGAGGAAAGTGCGCATGGTGACAGTTGTATTCAAACCCGATGCAATATCTGTGTTTCATCAACACTCTGATAGTCCACAGGTTACAGAATGCCACCAGACGTGCATCGGAAACTACTACTGGTCTTGAAGTGAACTATCAAACCCTAGACTGTTTGAGACATTACTCCCATGCAGGACAGTGGGCATGGTGACTGTTGTATACAATCCCGATGCAATTTCTGTGTTTCATCAGCACTCTGATAGTCCACACATAACAGAATGGTACCAGATGTGCATCGGAAACTACTACTGGTCTTCCAGGGAACGATCAAAGCGTAGACTGTTTGAGACATTACTCCCATGGAGGAAAGTGCGCATGGTGACTGTTGTATTCAATCCCGATGCAATTTCTGTGTTTCTTCAACACTCTGATAGTCCACGGATTACAGAATGCCTTCATATGGGCATCGGAAACTACTACTGGTTTTCCAGGGAACAGACTGTTTGAGACATGGATCCCATGGAGGAAAGTGCGAATGGTGACTGTTGTATTCAATCCCGATGCAATTTCTGTGTTTCATCAACACTCTGATAGTCCACAGATTACAGAATGTCTCCATATTTGCATTGGAAACTACTACAGGTCTTCCAGGGAACGATCAAATCGTAGACTGTTTGAGACATTACTCCCATGGAGGAAAGTGCGCATGGTGACTGTTGCATTCAATCCCGATACAATTTCTGTGTTTCATCAACACTCTGATAGTTCACTGATAACAGAATGCTTCCAGATTTGCATCGGAAACTGCTACTGGTCTTCCAGGGAACGATCAAACCGTAGACTGTTTGAGACATTACTCCCATGGAGGAAAGGGAGCATGGTGACTGTTGTATTCAATCCCGATGCATTTTCTGTGTTTCATCAACACTCTGATAGTGCACAGATTACAGAATGCCTCCAGATGTGCATCGGAAACTACTACTGGTATTCCAGGGAATAATTAAAGCGTAGAGTGTTCCAGGATTACTCCAATGGAGGAAAGTGCGCATGGTGACTGTTTTATTCAATCCCGATGCAATTTCTGTGTTTCATCAACACTCTGATAGTCCACAGATTACAGTATGCCCGTAGATGTGCATCGGAAACTACTACTGGTGTTCCAGGGAACGATCAGAGCGTAGACTGTTTGAGACATTACTCCCGTGGAGGAAAGTGGGCATGGTAACTGTTGTATTCAATCCCGATGCAATTTCTGTGTTTCATCAACACTGTGATAGTCCACAGATTACAGAATGCCACCAGATGTGCATCGGAAACTACTACTGGTCTTCCAGGGAACGATCAAAGCGTAGACTGTTTGAGACATAACTCCCGTGGAGGAACGTGCGCATGGTGACCGTTGTATTCAATCCCGATTAAATTTCTGTTTTTCATCAACACTCTGATAGTCCACAGATTACAGAATGCAGATAGATGTGCATCGGAAACTACTACTGGTCTTCCAGGGAACGATCAAAGCGTAGACTGTTCCAGACATTACTCCCATGGAGGAAAGTGCGGATGGTGACTGCTGTATTCAATCCCGGTGCAAATTCTGCGTTTCATCAACACTCTGATAGTCCACAGATTACAGAATGCCTCCATATGTGCATCGGAAACTACTACTAGTCTTCCAGGGAACGATCAAAGCGTAGACTGTTTGAGACATGGCTCCCATGGAGGAAAGTGCGAATGGTGACTGTTGTATTCAATCCCGATGCAATTTCTGTGTTTCATCAACACTCAGGTAGTCCACAGATTTCAGAATGCCTCCAGATGTGCATCGGATACAACTTCTGGTCTTCCAGGGAACGATCAAAGCGTAGACTGTTTGAGACACTACTCTCATTGAAGAAAGTGCGCATGGTGACTGTTGTATTCAATCGCGATGTAATTTCTGTGTTTCATCAACACTGTGATAGTCCACAGATTACAAAATGCCTCCAGATGTGCATCGGAAACTACTACTGGTCTTCCAGGGAACGATCAAAGCGTAAACTCTTTGAGGCATTACTCCTATTGAGGAAGGTGAGCATGGTGACTGTTGTATTCAATCCCGATGCAATTTCTGTGTTTCACCAACACTCAGTTAGTCCACAGATTTCAGAATGCCTCCATATGTGCATCGGAAACTACTACTGGTCTTGCAGGGAACGATCAAGTCGTAGACTGTTTGAGACATTACTCCCATGGAGGAAAGTGCGCACGGTCACTGTTGTATTCAATCCCGATGCAATTTCTGTGTTTAATCAACAGTCTGATAGTCCACAGATTACAGAATAACTCCAGATGTGCATCGGAAACTACTACTGGTCTTCCTGGGAACGATCAAAGCGTTGACTGTTTGAGACATTACTCCCATGGAGGAAAGTGCGCATGGTGACTGTTGTATGAAATCCCGATGCAATTTCTGTGTTTCGTCAACTCTCTGATAGTCCACAGATTACAGAATGCCACCAGATGTGCATCGGAAACTACTACTGGTCTTCCAGGGAACGATCAAAGCGTAGACTCTTTGGGACATTACTCCCATGGAGGAAAGTGTGCATGGTGACTGTTGTATTCAATCCCGATGCCATTTCTGTTTTTCATCAACTGTCTGATAGTCCACAGATTACAGAATATCTCCAGATGTGCATCGGAAACTACTACTGGTCTTCCAGGGAACGATCAAATCGTAATCTGTTTGAGACATAACTCCAATGGAGGAAAGTGCGCATGGTGACTGTTGTATTCAATCCCAAGGCAATATCTGTGTGTCATCAACACTCTCATAGTCCACAGATTATAGAATGCCACCAGACGTGCATCGGAAACTACTACTGGCCTTCCAGGGAACGATCAAAGTGTAGACTGTTTGGGTCATTTCTCCCGTGGAGAAAAGTGCGCATGGTGACTGTTGTATTCAATCCCGATGAAATTTCTGTGTTTCATCAACACTCTGATAGTCCACAGATTACAGAATGCCACCAGATGTGCATCGGAAACTACTACTGGTCTTCCAGGGAACGACCAGAGCGTACACTGTTTGAGAATTACTCCCATGGAGGATAGTGCGCATGGTGACTGTTGTATTCAATCCCGATGCAATTTCTGTGTTTGATCAACACTCAGTTAGTCCACAGATTTCAGAATGCCTCCAGATGTCCATCGGAAACTACTTCTGGTCTTCCAGGGAACGATCAAATCGTAGACTGTTTGAGACACTACTCCCATGGAGGAATGTGCGCATGGTGACTGTTGTATTCAATCCCGATGCAATTTCTGTGTTTCATCAACACTCTGATAGTCCACAGATTACAGAATGTCTCCAGATGTGCATCGGAAACTACTACTGGTCTTCCAGGGAACGATCAAAGCGTAAACTCTTTGAGACATTACTCCCATGGAGGGTGGTGCGCATGGAGACTGTTGTATTCAATCCCGATGCAATTTCTGTGTTTCATCAACACTCTGATAGTCCACAGATTACAGAATGCCTCCAGTTGCGCATCTGAAGCTACTACTGGTCTTCCAGGGAACCGTCAAAGCGTAAACTCTTTGAGTCATTACTCCCATGGGGAAAGGTGCTCATGGTCACTGTTGTATTCAATCCCGATGCAATTTCTGTGTTTCATCAACACTCTGATAGTCCACAGATTACAGAATGCCTCCAGATGTGCTTTGGAAAGTACAACTGGTCTTCGAGGGAACGATTAAAGCGTAGACTGTTAGAGACATTACTCGCATGGAGGAAAGTGCGCCTGGTGACTGTTGTATTCAATCCCGATACAATTTCTGTGTTTCATCAACACTCTGATAGTCCACAGATTACAGAATGCCTCCAGATGTGCATCGGAAACTACCACTGTTCTTCCAGGGAACGATCAAAGCGTAGACTGTTTGAGACATTACTAACATGGATAAAAATGCGCATGGTGACTGTTGTATTCAATCCCGATGCAATTTCTGTGTTTCATCAACACTTTGAAGGTCCACAGATTACAGAAAGCCTCCAGATGTGCATCGAAAACTTTCACTGGTCCTCCAGGGAACGATCAAATCGTATACTGTTTGAGACATTACTCCCGTGGAGGAAATGCGCGTTGTGACTGTTGTATTCAATCCCGATGTAATTTCTGTGTTTCATCAACACTCTGATAGTCTACAGATTACAGAATGCCAATAGATGTGCATCGGAAACTACTACTGGTCTTAAAGGGAACGAGCAAAGCGTAGACTTTTTGAGACATTACTTCCGTGGTGGAAAGTGCGCATGGTGGCTGTTGTATTCAAACCCGATGCAATTTCTGTGTTTCATCAACACTTTGAAGGTCCACAGATTACAGAATGCCTCCAGATGTGCATCGGAAACTTCCACTGGTCCTCCAGGGAACGATCAAATCGTATACTGTTTGAGACATTACTCCCGTGGAGGAAAGTGTGCGTTGTGACTGTTGTATTCAATCCCGATGCAATTTCTGTGTATAATCAACACTCTGATAGTCCACAGGTTACAGAATGCCGATAGATGTGCATCGGAAATTACTACTGGTCTTAAAGGGAACGATCAAAGCGTAGACGGTTTGAGACATTACTCCCATGCAGGAAAGTGCGCATGGTGACTTGTATTCAATCCCGATGCAATTTCTGTGTTTCATCAACACTCTGATAGTCCACAGATTACAGAATGCTTCCAGATGTGCATCGGTAACTATAACTGTTCTTCCAGGGAACGATCAAAGCGTAGACTGTTTGAGACATTACTCCCACGGAGAAAAGTGTGCACAGTGACTGTTGTATTTAATCCCGATGCAATTTCTGTGTTTCATCAACAGTCTGATAGTCCGCAGATTACAGAATGCCTCCAGATGTGCATCGGAAACTAACACTGGTCTTCCAGGGAATGATCAAAGCGTAGACTGTTAGAGACTTTACTCTCATGGAGGAAAGTGCGCATGGTGACTGTTGTATTCAACCCCGATGCAATTTCTGTGTTTCATCAACACTCTGATAGTCCACAGATTACAGAATGTCTCCAGATGTGCATCGGAAACTACTACTGGTCTTCAAGGGAACGATCAAAGCGTAGACTGTTTGAGACATTACTCCCATGGAGGAATGTGCGCATGGTGACTGTTGTATTCAATCCCAATGCATTTTCTGTGTTTCATCAACACTCTGATACTCCACAGATTACAGAATGCCTCAAGTTGCGCATCTGAAGCTACTACTGATCTTCCAGGGAACCGTCAAAGTGTAAACTCTTTGAGACTTTACTCCCATGGAGAAAGGTGCTCATGGTCACTGTTGTCTTCAATCCCGATGCAATTTCTGTGTTTCATCAACACTCTGATAGTCCACAGATTACAGAATGCCTCCAGATGTGCATTGGAAACTACTACTGGCCTTCCAGGGAACGATCAAAGTGTAGACTGTTTGGGTCATTTCTCCCGTGGAGAAAAGTGCGCATGGTGACTGTTGTATTCAATCCCGATGAAATTTCTGTGTTTCATCAACACTCTGATAGTCCACAGATTACAGAATGCCACCAGATGTGCATCGGAAACTACTACTGGTCTTCCAGGGAACGACCAGAGCGTATACTGTTTGAGAATTACTCCCATGGAGGATAGTGCGCATGGTGACTGTTGTATTCAATCCCGATGCAATTTCTGTGTTTGATCAACACTCAGTTAGTCCACAGATTTCAGAATGCCTCCAGATGTCCATCGGAAACTACTTCTGGTCTTCCAGGGAACGATCAAATCGTAGACTGTTTGAGACACTACTCCCATGGAGGAATGTGCGCATGGTGACTGTTGTATTCAATCCCGATGCAATTTCTGTGTTTCATCAACACTCTGATAGTCCACAGATTACAGAATGTCTCCAGATGTGCATCGGAAACTACTACTGGTCTTCCAGGGAACGATCAAAGCGTAAACTCTTTGAGACATTACTCCCATGGAGGGTGGTGCGCATGGAGACTTATATTCAATCCCGATGCAATTTCTGTGTTTCATCAACACTCTGATAGTCCACAGATTACAGAATGCCTCCAGTTGCGCATCTGAAGCTACTACTGGTCTTCCAGGGAACCGTCAAAGCGTAAACTCTTTGAGTCATTACTCCCATGGGGAAAGGTGCTCATGGTCACTGTTGTATTCAATCCCGATGCAATTTCTGTGTTTCATCAACACTCTGATAGTCCACAGATTACAGAATGCCTCCAGATGTGCTTTGGAAACTACAACTGGTCTTCGAGGGAACGATTAAAGCGTAGACTGTTAGAGAGATTACTCGCATGGAGGAAAGTGCGCCTGGTGACTGTTGTGTTCAATCCCGATACAATTTCTGTGTTTCATCAACACTCTGATAGTCCACAGATTACAGAATGCCTCCAGATGTGCATCGGAAACTACCACTGTTCTTCCAGGGAACGATCAAAGCGTAGACTGTTTGAGACATTACTAACATGGATAAAAATGCGCATGGTGACTGTTGTATTCAATCCCGATGCAATTTCTGTGTTTCATCAACACTTTGAAGGTCCACAGATTACAGAAAGCCTCAAGATGTGCATCGGAAACTTCCACTGGTCCTCCAGGGAACGATCAAATTGTATACTGTTTGAGACATTACTCCCGTGGAGGAAATGCACGTTGTGACTGTTGTATTCAATCCCGATGTAATTTCTGTGTTTCATCAACACTCTGATAGTCTACAGATTACAGAATGCCAATAGATGTGCATCGGAAACAACTACTGGTCTTAAAGGGAACGATCAAAGCGTAGACTTTTTGAGACATTACTTCCGTGGAGGAAAGTGCGCATGGTGGCTGTTGTATTCAAACCCGATGCAATTTCTTTGTTTCATCAACACTTTGAAGGTCCACAGATTACAGAATGCCTCCAGATGTGCATCGGAAACTTCCACTGGTCCTCCAGGGAACGATCAAATCGTATACTGTTTGAGACAGTACTCCCGTGGAGGAAAGTGCGCGTTGTGACTGTTGTATTCAATCCCGATGCAATTTCTGTGTATAATCAACACACTGATAGTCCACAGATTACAGAATGCCGATAGATGTGCATTGGAAACTACTACTGGTCTTCCAGGGAACGATCAAAGCATAAACTCTTTGAGCCATTACTCCCATGGAGGGTGGTGCGCATGCTGACTGTTGTATTCAATCCCGATGCAATTTCTGTGTTTCATCAACACTCTGATAGTCCACAGATTACAGAATGCCTCCAGATGTGCTTTGGAAACTACTACTGGTCTTCGAGGGAACGATTAAAGCGTAGACTGTTTGAGACATTACACCCATGGAGGAAAGTGCGCATGGTGACTGTTGTATTCAATCCCGATGCAATTTCTGTGTTTCATCAACACTCTGATAGTCCACAGATTACAGAATGTCTCCAGATGTGCATCGGAAACTACTACTGGTCTTCAAGGGAACGATCAAAGCGTAGACTGTTTGAGAATTACTCCCATGGAGGAAAGTGAACATGGTGACTGTTGTATTCAATCCCGATGCAATTTCTGTATTTCATCAACACTATGATAGTTCACAGACTACAGGATGCCTCCAGATGTTCATTGGAAGCTACTACTGGTTTTCCAGGGAACGATCAAAGCGTAGACTGTTTGAGACATTACTCCCATGGAGGAATGTGCGCATGGTGACTGTTGTATTCAATCCCGATGCAATTTCTGTGTTTCATCAACACTCTGATACTCCACAGATTACAGAATGCCTCCAGTTGCGCATCTGGAGCTACTACTGGTCTTCCAGGGAACCGTCAAAGTGTAAACTCTTTGAGACATTACTCCATGGAGAAAGGTGCTCATGGTCACTGTTGTATTCAATCCCGATGCAATTTCTGTGTTTCATCAACACTCTGATAGTCCACAGATTACAGAATGCCTCCAGATGTGCATTGGAAACTACTACTGGCCTTCCAGGGAACGATCAAAGTGTAGACTGTTTGGGTCATTTCTCCCGTGGAGAAAAGTGCGCATGGTGACTGTTGTATTCAATCCCGATGAAATTTCTGTGTTTCATCAACACTCTGATAGTCCACAGATTACAGAATGCCACCAGATGTGCATCGGAAAGTACTACTGGTCTTCCAGGGAATGACCAGAGCGTATACTGTTTGAGAATTACTCCCATGGAGGATAGTGCGCATGGTGACTGTTGTATTCAATCCCGATGCAATTTCTGTGTTTGATCAACACTCAGTTAGTCCACAGACTTCAGAATGCCTCCAGATGTCCATCGGAAACTACTTCTGGTCTTCCAGGGAACGATCAAATCGTAGACTGTTTGAGACACTACTCCCATGGAGGAATGTGCGCATGGTGACTGTTGTATTCAATCCCGATGCAATTTCTGTGTTTCATCAACACTCTGATAGTCCACAGATTACAGAATGTCTCCAGATGTGCATCGGAAACCACTACTGGTCTTCCAGGGAACGATCAAAGCGTAAACACTTTGAGACATTACTCCCATGGAGGGTGGTGCGCATGGAGACTGTTGTATTCAATCCCGATGCAATTTCTGTGTTTCATCAACACTCTGATAGCCCACAGATTACAGAATGCCTCCAGTTGCGCATCTGAAGCTACTACTGGTCTTCCAGGGAACCGTCAAAGCGTAAACTCTTTGAGTCATTACTCCCACGGGGAAAGGTGCTCATGGTGACTGTTGTATTCAATCCCGATGCAATTTCTGTGTTTCATCACCACTCTGATAGTCCACAGATTACAGAATGCCTCCAGATGTGCTTTGGAAACTACAACTGGTCTTCGAGGGAACGATTAAAGCGTAGACTGTTAGAGACATTACTCGCATGGAGGAAAGTGCGCATGGTGACTGTTGTGATCAATCCCGATACAATTTCTGTGTTTCATCAACACTCTGATAGTCCACAGATTACAGAATGCCTCCAGATGAGCATCGGAAACTACCACTGTTCTTCCAGGGAACGATCAAAGCGTAGACTGTTTGAGACATTACTAACATGGATAAAAATGCGCATGGTGACTGTTGTATTCAATCCCGATGCAATTTCTGTGTTTCATCAACACTTTGAAGGTCCACAGATTACAGAAATCCTCAAGATGTGCATCGGAAACTTCCACTGGTCCTCCAGGGAACGATCAAATTGTATACTGTTTGAGACATTACTCCCGTGGAGGAAATGCGCGTTGTGACTGTTGTATTCAATCCCGATGTAATTTCTGCGTTTCATCAACACTCTGATAGTCTACAGATTACAGAATGCCAATAGATGTGCATCGGAAACTACTACTGGTCTTAAAGGGAACGATCAAAGGGTAGACTTTTTGAGACATTACTCCCGTGGAGGAAAGTGCGCATGGTGGCTGTTGTATTCAAACCCGATGCAATTTCTGTGTTTCATCAACACTTTGAAGGTCCACAGATTACAGAATGCCTCCAGATGTGCATCGGAAACTTCCACTGGTCCTCCAGGGAACGATCAAATCGTATAATGTTTGAGACATTACTCCCATGGAGGAAAGTGCGCGTTGTGACTGTTGTATTCAATCTCGATGCAATTTCTGTGTTTAATCAACACTCTGATAGTCCACAGATTACAGAATGCCGATAGATGTGCATCGGAAACTGCTACTGGTCTTAAAGGGAACGATCAAAGCGTAGACGGTTTGAGACATTACTCCCATTGAGGAAAGTGCGCATGGTGACTTGTATTCAATCCCGATGCAATTTCTGTCTTTCATCAACACTCTGATAGTCAACAGATTACAGAAAGCCACCAGATGTGTATCGGAGACTACTACTGGTCTTCCAGAGAAAGATCAAAGCGTAGACTGTTTGAGAATTCCTCCCTTGGAGGAAAGTGCGCATGGTGACTGTTGTATTCAATCCCGATGCAATTTCTCTTTTTCATCAACAATCTGATAGTCCACAGATTACAGAATGCTTCCAGATGTGCATCGGTAACTATAACAGTTCTTCCAGGGAACGATCAAAGCGTAGACTGTTTGAGACATTACTCCCACGGAGAAAAGTGTGCACAGTGACTGTTGTATTTAATCCCGATGCAATTTCTGTGTTTCATCAACAGTCTGATAGTCCGCAGATTACAGAATGCCTCCAGATGTGCATCGGAAACTAACACTGGTCTTCCAGGGAATGATCAAAGCGTAGACTGTTAGAGACTTTACTCTCATGGAGGAAAGTGCGCATGGTGACTGTTGTATTCAATCCCGATGCAATTTCTGTGTTTCATCAACACTCTGATAGTCCACAGATTACAGAATGTCTCCAGATGTGCATCGGAAACTACTACTGGTCTTCAAGGGAACGATCAAAGCGTAGACTGTTTGAGAATTACTCCCATGGAGGAAAGTGAACATGGTGACTGTTGTATTCAATCCCGATGCAATTTCTGTATTTCATCAACACTATGATAGTCCACAGACTACAGGATGCCTCCAGATGTTCATTGGAAGCTACAACTGGTTTTCCAGGGAACGATCAAAGCGTAGACTGTTTGAGACATTACTCCCATGGAGGAAGGTGCTCATGGTCACTGTTGTATTCAATCCCGATGCAATTTCTGTGTTTCATCAACACTCTGATAGTCCACAGATTACAGAATGCCTCCAGATGTGCATTGGAAACTACTACTGGTCTTCGAGGGAACGATTAAAGCGTAGACTGTTAGAGACATTACTCGCATGGAGGAAATGGGGCCTGGTGACTGTTGTATTCAATCCCGATACAATTTCTGTGTTTCAGCAACACTCTGATAGTCCACAGATTACAGAATGCCTCCAGATGTGCATCGGAAACTACCACTGTTCTTCCAGGGAACGGTCAAAGCGTAGACTGTTTGAGACATTGCTAACATGGGTAAAAATGCGCATGGTGACTGTTGTATTCAATCCCGATGCAATTTCTGTGTTTCATCAACACTTTGAAGGTCCACAGATTACAGAAAGCCTCCAGATGTGCATCGGAAACTTCCACTGGTCCTCCAGGGCACGATCAAATCGTATACTGTTTGAGACATTACTCCCGTGGAGGAAATGCGCGTTGTGACTGTTGTATTCAATCCCGATGTAATTTCTGTGTTTCATCAACACTCTGATAGTCTACAGATTACAGAATGCCAATAGATGTGCATCGGAAACTACTACTGGTCTTAAAGGGAACGATCAAAGGGTAGACTTTTTGAGACATTACTCCCGTGGAGGAAAGTGCGCATGGTGGCTGTTGTATTCAAACCCGATGCAATTTCTGTGTTTCATCAACACTTTGAAGGTCCACAGATTACAGAATGCCTCCAGATGTGCATCGGAAACTTCCACTGGTCCTCCAGGGAACGATCAAATCGTATAATGTTTGAGACATTACTCGCATGGAGGAAAGTGCGCGTTGTGAATGTTGTATTCAATCTCGATGCAATTTCTGTGTTTAATCAACACTCTGATAGTCCACAGATTACAGAATGCCGATAGATGTGCATCGGAAACTACTACTGGTCTTAAAGGGAACGATCAAAGCGTAGACGGTTTGAGACATTACTCCCATGGAGGAAAGTGCGCATGGTGACTTGTATTCAATCCCTATGCAATTTCTGTGTTTCATCAACACTCTGATAGTCAACAGATTACAGAAAGCCACCAGATGTGTATCGGAGACTACTACTGGTCTTCCAGAGAAAGATCAAAGCGTAGACTGTTTGAGAATTCCTCCCTTGGAGGAAAGTGCGCATGGTGACTGTTGTATTCAATCCCGATGCAATTTCTCTTTTTCATCAACAATCTGATAGTCCACAGATTACAGAATGCTTCCAGATGTGCATCGGTAACTATAACAGTTCTTCCAGGGAACGATCAAAGCGTAGACTGTTTGAGACATTACTCCCACGGAGAAAAGTGTGCACAGTGACTGTTGTATTTAATCCCGATGCAATTTCTGTGTTTCATCAACAGTCTGATAGTCCGCAGATTACAGAATGCCTCCAGATGTGCATCGGAAACTAACACTGGTCTTCCAGGGAATGATCAAAGCGTAGACTGTTAGAGACTTTACTCTCATGGAGGAAAGTGCGCATGGTGACTGTTGTATTCAATCCCGATGCAATTTCTGTGTTTCATCAACAGTCTGATAGTCCGCAGATTACAGAATGCCAATAGATGTGCATCGGAAACTAACACTGGTCTTCCAGGGAATGATCAAAGCGTAGACTGTTAGAGACTTTACTCTCATGGAGGAAAGTGCGCATGGTGACTGTTGTATTCAATCCCGATGCAATTTCTGTGTTTCATCAACACTCTGATAGTCCACAGATTACAGAATGTCTCCAGATGTGCATCGGAAACTTCCACTGGTCCTCCAGGGAACGATCAAATCGTATACTGTTTGAGACAGTACTCCCGTGGAGGAAAGTGCGCGTTGTGACTTTTGTATTCAATCCCGATGCAATTTCTGTGTATAATCAACACTCTGATAGTCCACAGATTACAGAATGCCGATAGATGTGCATCGGAAACTACTACTGGTCTTCCAGGGAACGATCAAAGCGTAAACTCTTTGAGCCATTACTCCCATGGAGGGTGGTGCGCATGGTGACTGTTGTATTCAATCCCGATGCAATTTCTGTGTTTCATAAACACTCTGATTGTCCACAGATTACAGAATGCCTCCAGATGTGCTTTGGAAACTACTACTGGTCTTCGAGTGAACGATTAAAGCGTAGACTGTTAGAGACATTACTCGCATGGAGGAAAGTGCGCCTGGTGACTGTTGTATTCAATCCCGATACAATTTCTGTGTTTCATCAACACTCTGATAGTCCACAGATTACAGAATGCCTCCAGATGTGCATCGGAAACTACCACTGTTCTTCCAGGGAACGATCAAAGCGTAGACTGTTTGAGACATTACTAACATGGATAAAAATGCGCATGGTGACTGTTGTATTCAATCCCGATGCAATTTCTGTGTTTCATCAACACTTTGAAGGTCCACAGATTACAGAAAGCCTCCAGATGTGCATCGGAAACTTTCACTGGTCCTCCAGGGAACGATCAAATCGTATACTGTTTGAGACATTACTCCCGTGGAGGAAATGCGCGTTGTGACTGTTGTATTCAATCCCGATGTAATTTCTGTGTTTCATCAACATTCTGATAGTCTACAGATTACAGAATGCCAATAGATGTGCATCGGAAACTACTACTGGTCTTAAAGGGAACGAGCAAAGCGTAGACTTTTTGAGACATTACTTCCGTGGAGGAAAGTGCGCATGGTGGCTGTTGTATTCAAACCCGATGCAATTTCTGTGTTTCATCAACACTTTGAAGGTCCACAGATTACAGAAAGCCTCCAGATGTGCATCGTAAACTTCCACTGGTCCTCCAGGGAACGATCAAATCGTATACTGTTTGAGACATTACTCCCGTGGAGGAAAGTGTGCGTTGTGACTGTTGTATTCAATCCCGATGCAATTTCTGTGTATAAACAACACTCTGATAGTCCACAGATTACAGAATGCCGATAGATGTGCATCGGAAATTACTACTGGTCTTAAAGGGAACGTTCAAAGCGTAGACGGTTTGAGACATTACTCCCATTCAGGAAAGTGCGCATGGTGACTTGTATTCAATCCCGAAGCAATTTCTGTGTTTCATCAACACTCTGATAGTCAACAGATTACAGAAAGCCACCAGATGTGTATCGGAGACTACTACTGGTCTTCCAGAGAAAGATCAAAGCGTAGACTGTTTGAGAATTCCTCCCTTGGAGGAAAGTGCGCATGGTGACTGTTGTATTCAATCCCGATGCAATTTCTCTTTTTCATCAACAATCTGATAGTCCACAGATTACAGAATGCTTCCAGATGTGCATCGGTAACTATAACAGTTCTTCCAGGGAACGATCAAAGCGTAGACTGTTTGAGACATTACTCCCACGGAGAAAAGTGTGCACAGTGACTGTTGTATTTAATCCCGATGCAATTTCTGTGTTTCATCAACAGTCTGATAGTCCGCAGATTACAGAATGCCTCCAGATGTGCATCGGAAACTAACACTGGTCTTAAAGGGAATGATCAAAGCGTAGACTGTTAGAGACTTTACTCTCATGGAGGAAAGTGCGCATGGTGACTGTTGTATTCAATCCCGATGCAATTTCTGTGTTTCATCAACACTCTGATAGTCCACAGATTACAGAATGTCTCCAGATGTGCATCGGAAACTACTACTGGTCTTCAAGGGAACGATCAAAGCGTAGACTGTTTGAGAATTACTCCCATGGAGGAAAGTGAACTTGGTGACTGTTGTATTCAATCCCGATGCAATTTCTGTATTTCATCAACACTATGATAGTCCACAGACTACAGGATGCCTCCAGATGTTCATTGGAAGCTACTACTGGTTTTCCAGGGAACGATCAAAGCGTAGACTGTTTGAGACATTACTCCCATGGAGGAATGTGCGCATGGTGACTGTTGTATTCAATCCCGATGCAATTTCTGTCTTTCATCAACACTCTGATACTCCACAGATTACAGAATGCCTCCAGTTGCGCATCTGAAGCTACTACTGGTCTTCCAGGGAACCGTCAAAGTGTAAACTCTTTGAGACATTACTCCCATGGGGAAAGGTGCTCATGGTCACTGTTGTATTCAATCCCGATGCAATTTCTGTGTTTCATCACCACTCTGATAGTCCACAGATTACAGAATGCCTCCAGATGTGCATTGGAAACTACTACTGGTCTTCGAGGGAACGATTAAAGCGTAGACTGTTAGAGACATTACTCGCATGGAGGAAATGGGGCCTGGTGACTGTTGTATTCAATCCCGATACAATTTCTGTGTTTCATCAACACTCTGATAGTCCACAGATTACAGAATGCCTCCAGATGTGCATCGGAAACTACCACTGTTCTTCCAGGGAACGGTCAAAGCGTAGACTGTTTGAGACATTGCTAACATGGATAAAAATGCGCATGGTGACTGTTGTATTCAATCCCGATGCAATTTCTGTGTTTCATCAACACTTTGAAGGTCCACAGATTACAGAAAGCCTCCAGATGTGCATCGGAAACTTCCACTGGTCCTCCAGGGCACGATCAAATCGTATACTGTTTGAGACATTACTCCCGTGGAGGAAATGCGCGTTGTGACTGTTGTATTCAATCCCGATGTAATTTCTGTGTTTCATCAACACTCTGATAGTCTACAGATTACAGAATGCCAATAGATGTGCATCGGAAACTACTACTGGTCTTAAAGGGAACGATCAAAGGGTAGACTTTTTGAGACATTACTCCCGTGGAGGAAAGTGCGCATGGTGGCTGTTGTATTCAAACCCGATGCAATTTCTGTGTTTCATCAACACTTTGAAGGTCCACAGATTACAGAATGCCTCCAGATGTGCATCGGAAACTTCCACTGGTCCCCCAGGGAACGATCAAATCGTATAATGTTTGAGACATTACTCCCATGGAGGAAAGTGCGCGTTGTGACTGTTGTATTCAATCTCGATGCAATTTCTGTGTTTAATCAACACTCTGAAAGTCCACAGATTACAGAATGCCGATAGATGTGCATCGGAAACTGCTACTGGTCTTAAAGGGAACGATCAAAGCGTAGACGGTTTGAGACATTACTCCCATGGAGGAAAGTGCGCATGGTGACTTGTATTCAATCCCGATGCAATTTCTGTCTTTCATCAACACTCTGATAGTCAACAGATTACAGAAAGCCACCAGATGTGTATCGGAGACTACTACTGGTCTTCCAGAGAAAGATCAAAGCGTAGACTGTTTGAGAATTCCTCCCTTGGAGGAAAGTGCGCATGGTGACTGTTGTATTCAATCCCGATGCAATTTCTCTTTTTCATCAACAATCTGATAGTCCACAGATTACAGAATGCTTCCAGATGTGCATCGGTAACTATAACAGTTCTTCCAGGGAACGATCAAAGCGTAGACTGTTTGAGACATTACTCCCACGGAGAAAAGTGTGCACAGTGACTGTTGTATTTAATCCCGATACAATTTCTGTGTTTCATCAACAGTCTGATAGTCCGCAGATTACAGAATGCCTCCAGATGTGCATCGGAAACTAACACTGGTCTTCCAGGGAATGATCAAAGCGTAGACTGTTAGAGACTTTACTCTCATGGAGGAAAGTGCGCATGGTGACTGTTGTATTCAATCCCGATGCAATTTCTGTGTTTCATCAACACTCTGATAGTCCACAGATTACAGAATGTCTCCAGATGTGCATCGGAAACTACTACTGGTCTTCAAGGGAACGATCAAAGCGTAGACTGTTTGAGAATTACTCCCATGGAGGAAAGTGAACATGGTGACTGTTGTATTCAATCCCGATGCAATTTCTGTATTTCATCAACACTATGATAGTCCACAGACTACAGGATGCCTCCAGATGTTCATTGGAAGCTACAACTGGTTTTCCAGGGAACGATCAAAGCGTAGACTGTTTGAGACATTACTCCCATGGAGGAATGTGCGCATGGTGACTGTTGTATTCAATCCCGATGCAATTTCTGTGTTTCATCAACACTCTGATACTCCACAGATTACAGAATGCCTCCAGTTGCGCATCTGAAGCTACTACTGGTCTTCCAGGGAACCGTCAAAGTGTAAACTCTTTGAGACATTACTCCCATGGAGAAAGGTGCTCATGGTCACTGTTGTATTCAATCCCGAAGCAATTTCTGTGTTTCATCAACACTCTGATAGTCCACAGATTACAGAATGCCTCCAGATGTGCATTGGAAACTACTACTGGTCTTCGAGGGAACGATTAAAGCGTAGACTGTTAGAGACATTACTCGCATGGAGGAAATGGGGCCTGGTGACTGTTGTATTCAATCCCGATACAATTTCTGTGTTTCATCAACACTCTGATAGTCCACAGATTACAGAATGCCTCCAGATGTGCATCGGAAACTACCACTGTTCTTCCAGGGAACGGTCAAAGCGTAGACTGTTTGAGACATTGCTAACATGGATAAAAATGCGCATGGTGACTGTTGTATTCAATCCCGATGCAATTTCTGTGTTTCATCAACACTTTGAAGGTCCACAGATTACAGAAAGCCTCCAGATGTGCATCGGAAACTTCCACTGGTCCTCCAGGGCACGTTCAAATCGTATACTGTTTGAGACATTACTCCCGTGGAGGAAATGCGCGTTGTGACTGTTGTATTCAATCCCGATGTAATTTCTGTGTTTCATCAACACTCTGATAGTCTACAGATTACAGAATGCCAATAGATGTGCATCGGAAACTACTACTGGTCTTAAAGGGAACGATCAAAGGGTAGACTTTTTGAGACATTACTCCCGTGGAGGAAAGTGCGCATGGTGGCTGTTGTATTCAAACCCGATGCAATTTCTGTGTTTCATCAACACTTTGAAGGTCCACAGATTACAGAATGCCTCCAGATGTGCATCGGAAACTACTACTGGTCTTAAAGGGAACGATCAAAGCGTAGACGGTTTGAGACATTACTCCCATGGAGGAAAGTGCGCATGGTGACTTGTATTCAATCCCTATGCAATTTCTGTGTTTCATCAACACTCTGATAGTCAACAGATTACAGAAAGCCACCAGATGTGTATCGGAGACTACTACTTGTCTTCCAGAGAAAGATCAAAGCGTAGACTGTTTGAGAATTCCTCCCTTGGAGGAAAGTGCGCATGGTGACTGTTGTATTCAATCCCGATGCAATTTCTCTTTTTCATCAACAATCTGATAGTCCACAGATTACAGAATGCTTCCAGATGTGCATCGGTAACTATAACAGTTCTTCCAGGGAACGATCAAAGCGTAGACTGTTTGAGACATTACTCCCACGGAGAAAAGTGTGCACAGTGACTGTTGTATTTAATCCCGATGCAATTTCTGTGTTTCATCAACAGTCTGATAGTCCGCAGATTACAGAATGCCTCCAGATGTGCATCGGAAACTAACACTGGTCTTCCAGGGAATGATCAAAGCGTAGACTGTTAGAGACTTTACTCTCATGGAGGAAAGTGCGCATGGTGACTGTTGTATTCAATCCCGATGCAATTTCTGTGTTTCATCAACACTCTGATAGTCCACAGATTACAGAATGTCTCCAGATGTGCATCGGAAACTACTACTGGTCTTCAAGGGAACGATCAAAACGTAGACTGTTTGAGAATTACTCCCATGGAGGAAAGTGAATATGGTGACTGTTGTATTCAATCCCGATGCAATTTCTGTATTTCATCAACACTATGATAGTCCACAGACTACAGGATGCCTCCAGATGTTCATTGGAAGCTACTACTGGTTCTCCAGGGAACGATCAAAGCGTAGACTGTTTGAGACATTACTCCCATGGAGGAATGTGCGCATGGTGACTGTTGTATTCAATCCCGATGCAATTTCTGTGTTTCATCAACACTCTGATACTCCACAGATTACAGAATGCCTCCAGTTGCGCATCTGAAGCTACTACTGGTCTTCCAGGGAACCGTCAAAGTGTAAACTCTTTGAGACATTACTCCCATGGAGAAAGGTGCTCATGGTCACTGTTGTATTCAATCCCGATGCAATTTCTGTGTTTCATCAACACTCTGATAGTCCACAGATTACAGAATGCCTCCAGATGTGCATTGGAAACTACTACTGGTCTTCGAGGGAACGATTAAAGCGTAGACTGTTAGAGACATTACTCGCATGGAGGAAATGGGGCCTGGTGACTGTTGTATTCAATCCCGATACAATTTCTGTGTTTCATCAACACTCTGATAGTCCACAGATTACAGAATGCCTCCAGATGTGCATCGGAAACTACCACTGTTCTTCCAGGGAACGGTCAAAGCGTAGACTGTTTGAGACATTGCTAACATGGATAAAAATGCGCATGGTGACTGTTGTATTCAATCCCGATGCAATTTCTGTGTTTCATCAACACTTTGAAGGTCCACAGATTACAGAATGCCTCCAGATGTGCATCGGAAACTTCCTCTGGTCCTCTAGGGAACGATCAAATCGTATAATGTTTGAGACATTACTCCCATGGAGGAAAGTGCGCGTTGTGACTGTTGTATTCAATCTCGATGCAATTTCTGTGTTTAATCAACACTCTGATAGTCCACAGATTACAGAATGCCGATAGATGTTCATCGGAAACTACTACTGGTCTTAAAGGGAACGATCAAAGCGTAGACGGTTTGAGACAATACTCCCATGGAGGAAAGTGCGCATGGTGACTTGTATTCAATCCCGATGCAATTTCTGTGTTTCATCAACACTCTGATAGTCCACAGATTACAGAATGCCACCAGATGTGCATCGGAGACTACTACTGGTCTTCCAGAGAAAGATCAAAGCGTAGACTGTTTGAGAATTCCTCCCATGGAGGAAAGTGCGCATGGTGACTGTTGTATTCAATCCCGATGCAATTTCTGTTTTTCATCAACACTCTGATAGTCCCCAGATTACAGAATGCTTCCAGATGTGCATCGGTAACTATAACTGTTCTTCCAGGGAACGATCGAAGCGTAGACTGTTTGAGACATTACTCCCACGGAGAAAAGTGTGCACAGTGACTGTTGTATTTAATCCCGATGCAATTTCTGTGTTTCATCAACAGTCTGATAGTCCGCAGATTACAGAGTGCCTCCAGATGTGCATCGGAAACTAACACTGGTCTTCCAGGGTATGATGAAAGCGTAGACTGTTAGAGACTTTATTCTCATGGAGGAAAGTGCGCATGGTGATTGTTGTATTCAATCCCGATGCAATTTTTGTCTTTCATCAACACTCTGATATTCCACAGATTACAGAATGCCGCCAGATGTGCATCGGAAACTACTTCTGGTCTTCCAGGGAATGACGAAAGCATAGACTGTTTGAGACATACTCCCATGGAGGAAGGTGCGCATGGTTACTGTTGTATACAATCCCGATGCAATTTCTGTGTTTCATCAACACTTTGAAGGTCCACAGATTACAGAATGCCTCCAGATGTGCCTCGGAAACTTCCACTGGTCCTCCAGGGAACGATCAAAACGTATACTGTTTGAGACATTACTCCCGTGGAGGAAAGTGCGCGTTGTGACTTTTGTATTCAATCCCGATGCAATTTCTGTGTTTCATCAACACCCTGATAGTCCACAGATTACAGAATGCCAATAGATGTGCATCGGAAACTACAACTAGTCTTAAAGGGAACGATCAAAGCGTTGACTGTTGGGACATTTCTCCCGTGGAGGAAAGTGCGCATGTTGACTGTTGTATTCACCCCGATGGAATTTCTGTGTTTCATCATCACTCTGATAGTCCACAAATTACAGAATATCACCAGACGTGCATCGGAAACTATAACTGGTCCTCCAGGGAACGATCAAAGCGTAGACTGTTTGAGACATTACTCCCGTGGATAATGTGCGCATAATGACTGTTGTAGTCAATCCCGATGCAATTTCTGTGTTTCATCAACACTCAGATAGTCCGCAGATTACAGAATGCCACCAGATGTGCTTCGGAAACTACTACTTGTCTTCCACGGAACGATCAAAGGGTAGACTGTTTGAGGCATTACTCCCGTGGAGGAAAGTGCGCATGGTGACTGTTTTATTCAGTTCCGATGCAATTTCTGTGTTTCATCAACACTCTGATTGTCCACAGATTACAGAATGCCTCCAGATGTGCTTTGGAAACTACCACTGGTCTTCGAGGGAACGATTAAAGCGTAGACTGTTAGAGACATTACTCGCATGGAGGAAGTGCGCCTGGTGACTGTTGTATTCAATCCCGATACAATTTCTGTGTTTCACCAACGCTCTGATAGTCCACAGATTACAGAATGCCTCCAGATGTGCATCGGAAACTACCACTGTTCTTCCAGGGAACGATCAAAGCGTAGACTGTTTGAGACATTGCTAACATGGATAAAAATGCGCATGGTGACTGTTGTATTCAATCCCGATGCAATTTCTGTGATTCATCAACACTTTGAAGGTCCACAGATTACAGAGAGCCTCCAGATGTGCATCGGAAACTTCCACTGGTCCTCCAGGGAACGATCAAATCGTGTACTGTTTGAGACATTACTCCCGTGGAGGAAATGCGCGTTGTGACTGTTGTATTCAATCCCGATGTAATTTCTGTGTTTCATCAACACTTTGATAGTCTACAGATTACAGAATGCCAATAGATGTGCATCGGAAACTACTACTGGTCTTCAAGGGAACGAGCAAAGCGTAGACTTTTTGAGACATTACTTCCGTGAGGAAAGTGCGCATGGTGGCTGTTGTATTCAAACCCGATGCAATTTCTGTGTTTCATCAACACTTTGAAGGTCCACAGATTACAGAATGCCTCCAGATGTGCATCGGAAACTTCCACTGGTCCTCCAGGGAACGATCAAATCGTATACTGTTTGAGACATTACTCCCGTGGAGGAAAGTGCGCGTTGTGACTGTTGTATTCAATCCCGATGCAATTTCTGTGTATAATCAACACTCTGATAGTCCACAGATTACAGAATGCCGATAGATGTGCATCGGAAGCTACTACTGGTCTTAAAGGGAACGATCAAAGCGTAGACGGTTTGAGACATTACTCCCATGGAGGAAAGTGCGCATGGTGACTGTTTTATTCAATCCCGATGCAATTTCTGTGTTTCATCAACACTCTGATAGTCCACAGATTACAGAATGCCACCAGATGTGCATCGGAGACTACTACTGGTCTTCCAGAGAAAGATCAAAGCGTAGACTGTTTGAGAATTTCTCCCATGGAGGAAAGTGCGCATGGTGACTGTTGTATTCAATCCCGATGCAATTTCTGTTTTTCATCAACACTCTGATAGTCCACAGATTACAGAATGCTTCCAGATGTGCATCGGTAACTATAACTGTTTTTCCAGGGTACGATCAAAGCGTAGACTGTTTGAGACATTACTCCCACGGAGAAAAGTGTGCACAGTGACTGTTGTATTTAATCCCGATGCAATTTCTGTGTTTCATCAACAGTCTGATAGTCCGCAGATTACAGAATGCCTCCAGATGTGCATCGGAAACTAACACTGGTCTTCCAGGGAATGATCAAAGCGTAGACTGTTAGAGACTTTACTCTCATGGAGGAAAGTGCGCATGGTGACTGTTGTATTCAATCCCGATGCAATTTCTGTGTTTCATCAACACTCTGATAGTCCACAGATTACGGAATGTCTCCAGATGTGCATCGGAAACTACTACTGGTCTTCAAGGGAACGATCAAAGCGTAGACTGTTTGAGAATTACTCCCATGGAGGAAAGTGAACATGGTGACTGTTGTATTCAATCCCGATGCAATTTCTGTATTTCATCAACACTATGATAGTCCACAGATTACAGAATGCCTCCAGATGTTCATCGGAAGCTACTACTGGTTTTCCAGGGAACGATCAAAGCGTAGACTGTTTGAGACATTACTCCACGGAGAAATGTGCGCACGGTGACTGTTGTATTCAATCCCGATGGAATTTCTGTGTTTCATCAACACTCTGATAGTCCACAGATTACAGAATGCCTCCAGATGTGCATCGGAAACTAACACTGGTCTTCCAGGGAATGATCAAAGCGTAGACTGTTAGAGACTTTACTCTCATGGAGGAAAGTGCGCATGGTAACTGTTGTATTCAATCCCGATGCAATTTCTGTGTTTCATCAACACTCTGATAGTCCACAGATTACAGAATGTCTCCAGAAGTGCATCGCAAACTACTACTGGTCTTCAAGGGAACGATCAAAGCGTAGACTGTTTGAGAATTACTCCCATGGAGGAAAGTGAACATGGTGACTGTTGTATTCAATCCCGATGCAATTTCTGTATTTCATCAACACTCTGATACTCCACAGATTACAGAATGCCTCAAGTTGCGCATCTGAAGCTACTACTGGTCTTCCAGGGAACCGTCAAAGCGTAAACTCTTTGAGACATTACTCCCATGGAGAAAGGTGCTCATGGTCACTGTTGTATTCAATCCCGATGCAATTTCTGTGTTTCATCAACACTCTGATAGTCCACAGATTACAGAATGCCTCCAGATGTGCTTTGGAAACTACTACTGGGCTTCGAGGGAACGATTGAAGCGTAGACTGTTAGAGACATTACTCGCATGGAGGAAAGGGGGCCTGGTGACTGTTGTATTTAATGCGGATACAATTTCTGTGTTTCATCAACACTCTGATAGTCCACAGATTACAGAATGCCTCCAGATGTGCATCGGAAACTACCACTGTTCTTCCAGGGAACGGTCAAAGCGTAGACTGTTTGAGACATTGCTAACATGGATAAAAATGCGCATGGTGACTGTTGTATTCAATCCCGATGCAATTTCTGTGTTTCATCAACACTTTGAAGGTCCACAGATTACAGAAAGCCTCCAGATGTGCATCGGAAACTTCCACTGGTCGTCCAGGGAACGATCAAATCGTATACTGTTTGAGACATTACTCCCGTGGAGGAAATGCGCGTTGTGACTGTTGTATTCAATCCCGATGTAATTTCTGTGTTTCATCAACACTCTGATAGTCTACAGATTACAGAATGCCAATAGATGTGCATCGGAAACTACTACTGTTCTTAAAGGGAACGATCAAAGGGTAGACTTTTTGAGACATTTCTCCCGTGGAGGAAAGTGCGCATGGTGGGTGTTGTATTCAAACCCGATGCAATTTCTGTGTTTCATCAACACTTTGAAGGTCCACAGATTACAGAATGCCTCCAGATGTGCATCGGAAACTTCCACTGGTCCTCCAGGGAACGATCAAATCGTATACTGTTGGAGACATTACTCCCATGGAGGAAAGTGCGCGTTGTGACTGTTGTATTCAATCTCGATGCAATTTCTGTGTTTAATCAACACTCTGATAGTCCACAGATTACAGAATGCCGATAGATGTGCATCGGAAACTACTACTGGTCTTAAAGGGAACGATCAAAGCGTAGACGGTTTGAGACATTACTCCCATGGAGGAAAGTGCGCACGGTGACTTGTATTCAATCCCGATGCAATTTCTGTGTTTTATCAACACTCTGATAGTCCACAGATTACAGAATGCCACCAGATGTGCATCGGAGACTACTACTGGTCTTCCAGAGAAAGATCAAAGCGTAGACTGTTTGAGAATTCCTCCCATATAGGAAAGTGCGCATGGTGATTGTTGTATTCAATCCCGATGCAATTTCTGTCTTTCATCAACACTCTGATATTCCACAGACTACAGAATGCCGCCAGATGTGCATCGGAAACTACTTCTGGTCTTCCAGGGAACGACGAAAGCATAGACTGTTTGAGACATACTCCCATGGGGGAAGGTGCGCATGGTGACTGTTGTATACAATCCCGATGCAATTTCTGTGTTTCATCAACACTCTGATAGTCCACAGATTACAGAATGCCAATAGATGTGCATCGGAAACTACTACTGTTCTTAAAGGGAACGAGCAAAGCGTAGACTGTTGGGACATTTCTCCCGTGGAGGAAAGTGCGCATAGTGACTGTTGTATTCACCCCGATGGTATTTCTGTGTTTCATCATCACTCTGATAGTCCACAAATTACAGAATATCACCAGACGTGCATCGGAAACTATAACTGGTCCTCCAGGGAACGATCAAAGCGTAGACTGTTTGAGACATTACTCCCGTGGATAATGTGCGCTTAATGGCTGTTGTAGTCAATCCCGATGCAATTTCTGTGTTTCATCAACACTCTGATAGTCCACAGATTACAGAATGCCACCAGATGTGCTTCGGAAACTACTACTTGTCTTCCACGGAACGATCAAATGGTGGACTGTTTGAGGCATTACTCCCGTGGAGGAAAGTGTGCATGGTGACTTTTTTATTCAATCCCGATTCAATATCTGTGTTTCATCAACACTCTGATACTATACAGATTACAGAATGCCCCCAGATGTGCATCGGAAACTACTACTGGTCTTCCAGTGAACGATTAAAGCGTAGACTGTTAGAGACATTACTCGCATGGAGGAAAGTGCGCATAGTGACTGTTGTATTCAATCCCGATGCAATTTCTGTGTTTCATCAACTCTCTGATAGTCCACAGATTACAGAATGCCTTCAGATGTGCATCGGACACTACCACTGTTCTTCCAGAAAACGATCAAAGCGTAGACTGTTTGAGACATTACTAACATGGAGGAAAGTGGGCATGGTGACTGTTGTATTGAATCCCGATACAATTTCTGTGTTTCATCAACACTTTGAAGGTCCACAGATTACAGAATGCCTCCAGATGTGCCTCGGAAACTTCCACTGGTCCTCTAGGGAACGATCACAACGTATTCTGTTTAAGACTTTACTCTCATGGAGGAAAGTGCGCATGGTGACTATTGTATTCAATCCCGATGCAATTTCTGTGTTTCATCAACACTCTGATAGTCCACATATTACAGAATACCAATAGATGTGCATCGGAAACTACAACTGGTCTTAAAGGCAACGATCAAAACGTAGACTGTTGGGACATTACTCCAATTGAGGAAAGTGCGCATGGTGACTGTTGTATTCACCCCGATGGAATTTCTGAGTTTCATCATCACTCTGATAGTCCACAAATTACAGAGTATCACCAGACTTGCATCGGAAACTATTACTGGTCCTCCAGGGAACGATCAAAGCGTACACTGTTTGAGACATTGCTCCCATGGATAGAGTGCGCATAATGACTGTTGTAGTCAATCCCAATGCAATTTCTGTGTTTCATCAACACTCTGATAGTCCACAGATTACAGAATGTCACCAGATGTGCATCGGAAACTACAACTGGTCATCCAGGGAACGATCAAACTGTAGACTGTTTGAGACATTACTCCTATGGAGGAACGTGCGCATGGTGACGGTTCTATTCAATCCCGATTCAATTTCTGTGTTTCATCAACACTCTGATAGTCCACAGATTACAGAATGCCACCAGATGTGCATCGGAAACTACTACTGGTCTTCCAGGGAACGATCAAAGCGTATACTGTTTGAAAATTACTCCCATGGAGGAAAGTGAACATGATGACTGTTGTATTCAATCCCGATGCTGTTTCTGTATTTCATCAACACTCTGATAGTTCACAGAATATAGAATGCCTCCACATGTTCATCGCAAACTACTACTGGTCTTCCAGGGAACGATCAAAGCGTAGACTGTTTGAGACATTACTCCCATGGAGGAAAGTGCGCATGGTAACTGTTGTATTCAATCCCGATGCAATTTCTGTGTTAGGTCAACACTCTGATTGTCCACAGATTACAGAATGCTTCCAGATGTGCATCGGTAACTACTACTGTTCTTCCAGGGAACGATCAAAGGGTAGACTGTTTGAGACATTACTTCCATGGAGAAAAGTGTGCACAGTGATTGTAGTATTTAATCCCGATGCAATTTCTGTGTTTCATCAACAGTCTGATGGTCCGAAGATTACAGAATGCCTCCAAATGTGCATCGGAAACTACTACTGGACTTCCAAGAAACGATCAATGCGTAGACTGTTTGAGGCATTACTCCCATGGAGGAAAGTTCGCATGGTGACTGTTGTATTCACTCCCGATGCGATTTTAGTGTTTCATCAACACTCTGATAGTCCACAGATTACATAATGCCTCCAGATGTGCATCGGAAACTACTACTGGTCTTCCAGGGAACGATCAAAGCGTGGACTGTTAGAGACATTACTCGCATTGAGGACAGTGCGCATAGTGACTGTTGTATTTAATCCCGATGAAATTTCTGTGTTTCATCAATACTCTGATAGTCCACAGATTACAGAATGACTCCAGATGTGCATCGGTAACCATTACTGTTCTTCCAGGGATCGATCAAAGCGTAGACTGTATGAGACATTACTCCAATGGAGGAAAGTGCGCATGGTGACTGTTGTATTCAATCCCGATGCAATGTGTGTGTTTCATCAACACTCTGATACTCCACAGATTACAGAATGCCTCCAGATGTGCATCGGAAACTACTACTGGTCTTCCAGGGAACGATAAAATCGTAGGCTGTTTGAGACATTACTCCCATCGAGGAATGTGCGCATGGTGACTGTTGTATTCAATCCCGATGCAATATCTGTGTTTCATCAACACTCTGATAGTCCACAGATTACAGAATGCCTCCAGATGGGCATCGGAAACTACCACTGTTCTTCCAGGGAACGATCAAAGCCTAGTCAGTTTGAGACATTACTCCCACTTAGGAAAGTGCGCATGGTGACTGTTGTATTCAATCCCGATTCAATTTCTGTGTTTCATCAACACTCTGATAGTCCACAGATTACAGAATGCCACCAGATGTGCATCGGAAACTACTACTGGTCTTCCAGGGAACGATCAAAGCGTATACTGTTTGAAAACTACTCCCATGGAGGAAAGTGAACATGGTGACTGTTGCATTCAATTCCGATGCTATTTCTGTATTTCATCAACACTCTGATAGTTCACAGATTATAGAATGCCTCCACATGTTCATCGGAAACTACTACTGGTCTTCCAGGATACGATCAAAACGTAGACTGTTTGAGACATTACTCCCATGGAGGAAAGTACGCATGGTGACTGTTGTATTCAATCCCGATGCAATATCTGTGTTTCATCTACACTCTGATAGTCCACAGATTACAGAATGCTTCCAGATGTGCATCGGTAAATATTACTGTTCTTCCTGGGAACGATCAAAGCGTAGACTGTTTGAGACATTACTCCAATGGAGAAAAGTGTGCACAGTGACTGTTGTATTTAATCCCGATGATATTTCTGTGTTTCATCAACAGTCTGATAGTCCGCAGATTACAGAATGCCTCCAGATGTGCATCGGAAACTACTACTGGACTTCCAAGAAACGATCAAAGCGTAGACTGATTGAGGGATAACTCCCATGGAGGAAAGTTCGCATGGTGACTGTTGTATTCACTCCCGATGCGATTTTAGTGTTTCATCAACACTCTGATAGTCCACAGATTACATAATGCCACCAGATGTGCATCGGAAACTACTACTGGTCTTCCAGGGAACGATCAAAGCGTGGACTGCTAGAGACATTACTCGCATGGAGGACAGTGCGCATAGTGACTGTTGTATTTAATCCCGATGAAATTTCTGGGTTTCATCAATACTCTGATAGTCCACAGATTACAGAATGCCTCCAGATGTGCATCGGAAACTAACACTGGTCTTCCAGGGAATCATCAAAGCGTAGACTGTAAGAGACTTTACTCTCATGGAGGAAAGTGCGCATGGTGACTGTTGTATTCAATCCCGATGCAATTTCTGTATTTCATCAACACTCTGATAGTCCACAGATTACAGAATGCCTCCTGATGTGCATCGGTATCCATTACTGTTCTTCCAGGGAACGATCAAAGCGTAGACTGTTTGAGACATTACTCCCATGGAGGAAAGTGAACATGGTGACTGTTGTATTCAATCCCGATGCTATTTCTGTATTTTATCAACACTCTGATAGTTCACAGATTATAGAATGCCTCCAGATGTTCATCGGAAACTACTACTGGTCTTCCAGTGAACGATCAAAGCGTAGACTGTTTGAGACATTACTCCCAAGGAGGAATGTGTGCATGGAGACGTATTAAATCCCGATGCAATTTCTGTGTTTGATCCATACTCTGATAGTCCACAGATTACAGAATGCCTCCAGATGTGCATCGGAAACTTCCACTGGTACTCCAGGGAACGATCAAATCGTAATCTGTTTGAGACATTACTCACGTGGAGGAAAGTGCGCATGGTTACTGTTGTATTCAATCCCAAGGCAATTTCTGTGTGTCATCAACACTCACATAGTCCACAGATTATAGAATTCCACCAGACGTGCATCGGAAATTACTACAGGTCTTCCAGTTAACGATCAAGGCGTAGACTGTTTGAGACATTACTCCCGTGGAGGAAAGTGCGCATGGTGACTGTTGTATTCAATCTCGATGCAATTTCTGTGTTTCATCAACACTCTGATAGTCCACAGATTACAGAATGTCTCCAGATGTGCATCGGAAACTACTACTGGTCATCCAGGGAACGATCAAACTGTAGACTGTTTGAGACATTACTAATATGGAGGAAAATGCGCATGGTGACTGTTCTATTCAATCCCGATTCAATTTCTGTGTTTCATCAACACTCTGATAGTCCACAGATTACAGAATGCCACCAGATGTGCATCGGAAACTACTACCGGTCTTCCAGGGAACGATCAAATCGTATACTGTTTGAAAATTACTCCCATGGAGGAAAGTGAACATGATGACTGTTGTATTCAATCCCGATGCTGTTTCTGTATTTCATCAACACTCTGATAGTTCACAGAATATAGAATGCCTCCACATGTTCATCGCAAACTACTACTGGTCTTCCAGGGAACGATCAAAGCGTAGACTGTTTGAGAGATTACTCCCATGGAGGAAAGTGCGCATGGTAACTGTTGTATTCAATCCCGATGCAATTTCTGTATTAGGTCAACACTCTGATTGTCCACAGATTACAGAATGCTTCCAGATGTGCATCGGTAACTACTACTGTTCTTCCAGGGAACGATCAAAGGGTAGACTGTTTGAGACATTACTTCCATGGAGAAAAGTGTGCACAGTGACTGTAGTATTTAATCCCGATGCAATATCTGTGTTTCATCAACAGTCTGATGGTCCGAAGATTACAGAATGCCTCCAAATGTGCATCGGAAACTGCTACTGGACTTCCAAGAAACGATCAAAGCGTAGACTGTTTGAGGCATTACTCCCATGGAGGAAAGTTCGCATGGTGACTGTTGTATTCACTCCCGATGCGATTTTAGTGTTTCATCAACACTCTGATAGTCCACAGATTACATAATGCCTCCAGATGTGCATCGGAAACTACTACTGGTCTTCCAGGGAACGATCAAAGCGTGGACTGTTAGAGACATTACTCGCATTGATGACAGTGCGCATAGTGACTGTTGTATTAAATCCCGATGAAATTTCTGTGTTTCATCAATACTCTGATAGTCCACAGATTACAGAATGACTCCAGATTTGCATCGGTAACCATTACTGTTCTTCCAGGGATCGATCAAAGCGTAGACTGTATGAGACATTACTCCCATGGAGGAAAGTGCGCATGGTGACTGTTGTATTCAATCCCGATGCAATTTGTGTGTTTCATCAACACTCTGATACTCCACAGATTACAGAATGCCTCCAGATGTGCATCGGAAACTACTACTGGTCTTCCAGGGAACGATAAAATCGTAGGCTGTTTGAGACATTACTCCCATCGAGGAATGTGCGCATGGTGACTGTTGTATTCAATCCCGATGCAATATCTGTGTTTCATCAACACTCTGATAGTCCACATATTACAGAATGCCTCCAGATGGGCATCGGAAACTACCACTGTTCTTCCAGGGAACGATCAAAGCCTAGTCAGTTTGAGACATTACTCCCACTTAGGAAAGTCCGCATGGTGACTGTTGTATTCAATCCCGATGCAATTTCTGTGTTTCATCAACACTCTGATAGTCCACAGATTACAGAATGCCTCCAGATGTGCATCGTAAACTACTACTGGTCATCCAGGGAACGATCAAACCGTAGACTGTTTGAGACATTACTCCTATGGAGGAAAGTGCGCATGGTGACTGTTGTATTCAATCCCGATTCAATTTCTGTGTTTCATCAACACTCTGATAGTCCACAGATTACAGAATGCCACCAGATGTGCATCGGAAACTACTACTGGTCTTCCAGGGAACGATCAAAGCGTATACTGTTAGAAAACTACCCCATGGAGGAAAGTGAACATGGTGACTGTTGCATTCAATTCCGATGCTATTTCTGTATTTCATCAACACTCTGATAGTTCACAGATTATAGAATGCCTCCACATGTTCATCGGAAACTACTACTGATCTTCCAGGATACGATCAAAGCGTAGACTGTTTGAGACATAATTCCCATGGAGGAAAGTACGCATGGTGACTGTTGTATTCAATCCCGATGCAATATCTGTGTTTCATCTACACTCTGATAGTCCACAGATTACAGAATGCTTCCAGATGTGCATCGGTAAATATTACTGTTCTTCCTGGGAACGATCAAAGCGTAGACTGTTTGAGACATTACTCCCACGGAGAAAAGTGTGCACAGTGACTGTTGTATTTAATCCCGATGCAATTTCTGTGTTTCATCAACAGTCTGATAGTCCGCAGATTACAGAATGCCTCCAGATGTGCATCGGAAACTATTACTGGACTTCCAAGAAACGATCAAAGCGTAGACTGATTGAGGGATTACTCCCATGGAGGAAAGTACGCATGGTGACTGTTGTATTCAATCCCGATGCAATATCTGTGTTTCATCTACACTCTGATATTCCACAGATTACATAATGCCTCCAGATGTGCATCGGAAACTACTACTGGTCTTCCAGGGAACGATCAAAGCGTGGACTGCTAGAGACATAACTCGCATGGAGGACAGTGCGCATAGTGACTGTTGTATTTAATCCCGATGAAATTTCTGGGTTTCATCAATACTCTGATAGTCCACAGATTACAGAAAGCCTCCAGATGTGCATCGGAAACTAACACTGGTCTCCAGGGAATCATCAAAGCGTAGACTGTAAGAGACTTTACTCTCATGGAGGAAAGTGCGCATGGTGACTGTTGTATTCAATCCCGATGCAATTTCTGTATTTCATCAACACCCTGATAGTCCACAGATTACAGAATGCCTCCAGATGTGCATCGGTATCCATTACTGTTCTTCCAGGGAACGATCAAAGCGTAGACTGTTTGAGACATTACTCCCATGGAGGAAGGTGCGCATGGTGACTGTTGTATTCAATCCCGATGCAGTTTCTGTGTTTCATCAACACTCAGATAGGCCACAGATTACAGAATGCGTCCAGATGGGCATCGGAAACTACCACTGATCTTCCAGGGAACGATCAAAGCGTAGTCAGTTTGAGACATTACTCCCATTTAGGAAAGTGCGCATGGTGACTGTTGTATTCAATCCCGATGCAATTTCTGTGTTTCATCAACACTTTGAAGGTCCACAGATTAAAGAATGCCTCCAGATGTGCCTCGGAAACTTCCACTGGTCCTCCAGGGAACGATCAAAACGTATTCTTTTTGAGACTTTACTCTCATGGAGGAAAGTGCGCATGGTGACTGTTGTATTCAATCCCGATGCAATTTCTGTGTTTCATCAACACTCTGATAGTCCACATATTACAGAAGACCAATAGATGTGCATCGGAAACTACAACTGGTCTTAAAGGGAACGATCAAAGGGTAGACTGTTTGAGACATTACTCCCATGGATAAAGTGCGCATAATGACTGTTGTAGTCATTCCCGATGCAATTTCTGTGTTTCATCAGCACTCCGATAGTCCACAGATTACAGAATGCCACCAGAAGTGCATCGGAAACTACTACTTGTCTTCCAGGGAACGATCAAAACGTATACTGTTTGAAAATTACTCCCATGGAGGAAAGTGAACATGGTGACTGTTGTATTCAATCCCGATGCTATTTCTGTATTTCATCAACACTCTGATAGTTCACAGATTATAGAATGCCTCCAGATGTTCATCGGAAACTACTACTGGTCTTCCAGTGAACGATCAAAGCGTAGACTGTTTGAGACATTACTCCCAAGAGGGAATGTGTGCATGGAGACGTATTAAATCCCGATGCAATTTCTGTGTTTGATCCATACTCTGATAGTCCACAGATTACAGAATGCCTCCAGATGTGCATCGGAAACTACTACTGGTCTTCCAGGGACGATCAAAGTGTAGACTGTTTGAGACATTACTCCCATGGAGGAAAGTGAGCATGGTGACTGTTGTATTCAATGCTGATGCAATTTCTGTGTTTCATTAACACTCAAATAGTCCACAGATTACAGAATGCCACCGGATGTGCATTGGAAACTACTACTGGCCTTCCAGGGAACGATCAAAGTGTAGACTGTTTGGTACATTTCTCCCGTGGAGGAAAGCGCGCATGGTGACTGTTGTATTCAATCCCGATGCAATTTCTGTGTTTCATCAACACTCTGATATTCCACAGATTACAGAATGCCTCCAGTTGCGCATCTGAAGCTACTACTGGTCTACCAGGGAACCATCAAAGCGTAAAGTCTTTGAGACATTACTCCCATGGAGGAAGGTGCGCATGGTCACTGTTGTATTCAATCCCGATGCAATTTCTGTGTTTCAGCAACACTCTGATAGTCCACAGATTACAGAATGCCTCCAGATGTGCATCGGAAACTACTACTGGTCTTCCATGGAACGATTAAAGCGTAGACTGTTAGAGACATTACTCGCATGGAGGAAAGTGCGCCTGGTGACTGTTGTATTCAATCCCGATGCAATTTTTGTTTTTCATCAACACTCTGATAGTCCACAGATTACAGAATGTTTCCAGATGTGCATCGGAAACTACCACTGTTCTTCCAGGGAACGATCAAAGCGTAGACTGTTTGAGACATTACTAACATGGAGGAAAATGCGCATGGTGACTGTTGTATTCAATCCCGATGCAATTTCTGTGTTTCATAAACACTCTGATAGTCTACAGACTACAGAATGCCAATAGATGTGCATCGGAAACTACTACTGGTCTTAAAGGGAACGATCAAAGCGTAGACTTTTTGAGACATTACTCCCGTGGAGGGAAGTGCGCATGGTGGCTGTTGTATTGAATCCCGATGCAATTTCTGTGTTTCATCAACACTTTGAAGGTCCACAGATTACAGAATGCCGCCAGATGTGCATCGGTAACTTCCACTGGTTCTCCAGGGAACGATCAAATCGTATACTCTTTGAGACATTACTCCCGTGGGGGAAAGTGCGCGTTGTGACTGTTGTATTCAATCCCGATGCAATTTCTGTGTTTAATCAACACTCTGATAGTCCACAGATTACAGAATGCCACCAGATGTGCATCCTAGACTACTACTGGTCTTCCAGGGAAAGATCAAAGCGTAGACTGTTTGAGAATTACTCCCATGGAGGAAAGTGCGCATGGTGACTGTTGTATTCAATCCCGATGCAATTTCTGTGTTTCATCAACACTCTGATAGTCCACAGATTACAGAATGCCACCAGATGTGCATCGGAGACTACTACTGGTCTTCCAGGGAAAGATCAAAGCGAAGACTGTTTGAGAATTACTCCCATGGAGGAAAGTGCGCATGGTGACTGTTGTATTCAATCCCGATGCAATTTCTGTGTTTCATCAACACTCTGATAGTCCACACATTACAGAATGTCTCCAGATGTGCATCGAAAACTACTACCAGTCTTCCAGGGAACGATCAAAGCGTAGACTGTTCCAGACATTACTCCCACGGAGGAAAGTAAGCGTGGTGACTGTTGTATTCAATTCCGAGGCAATTACTGAGTTTCATCAACACTTTGAAGGTCCACAGATTACAGAAGGCCTCCGGATGTGCATCGAAAAGTACTACTGCTCTTCCACGGAACGATTAAAGCTTAGACTGTTTGAGACATTACTCCCATGGAGAAAAGTGTGCACAGTGACTGTTGTATTTAATCCCTATGCAATTTCTGTGTTTCATCAACAGTCTGATAGTCCGCAGATTACAGAATGCCTCCAGATGTGCATCGGAAACTACTACTGGACTTCCAAGAAACGATCAAAGCGTAGATTGTTTGAGGCATTACTCCCATGGAGGAAAGTTCGCATGGTGACTGTTGTATTCACTCCCGATGCGATTTTAGTGTTTCATCAACACTCTGATAGTCCACAGATTACATAATGCCTCCAGATGTGCATCAAAAGCTACCACTGTTCTTCCAGGGAACGATCAAAGCGTAGATTGTTTGAGGCATTACTCCCATTTAGGAAAGTGCGCATGGTGACTGTTGTATTCAATCCCGATGCAATTTCTGTGTTTCATCAACACTTTGAAGGTCCACAGATTACAGAATGCCTCCAGATGTGCCTCGGAAACTTCCACAGGTCCTCCAGGGAACGATCAAAACGTATACTGTTTGAGACATTACTCCCGTGGAGGATAGTGCGCGTTGTGACTGTTGTATTCAATCCCGATGCAATTTTTTTTTTCATCAACACTCTGATAGTCCACAGATTACAGAATGCCAATAGATGTGCTTCGGAAACTACAACTGGTCTTAAAGGGAACGATCAAAGCGTAGACTGTTGGGACATTACTCCCGTGGAGGAAAGTGCGCATGGTGACTGTTGTATTCACCCCAATGGTATTTCTGTGTTTCATCATCACTCTGATAGCCCACAAATTACAGAATATCACCAGACGTGCATCGGAAACTACTACTGGTCCTCCAGGGAACGATCAAAGCGTAGACTGTTTGAGACATTACTCCCGTGGATAAAGTGCGCATAATGACTTTTGTATTCAATCCCGATGAAATTTCTGTGTTTCATCAACACTCTGATAGTCCACAGATTACAGAATGCCTCCAGATGTGCATCGGAAACTACAACTGGTCTTAAAGGGAACGATCAAAGCGTAGACTGTTTGAGACATTACTCCCATAGAGGAAAGTGCGCATGGTGTCTGTTGTATTCAATTCCGAGGCAATTACTGAGTTTCATCAACACTTTGAAGGTCCACAGATTACAGAAGGCCTCCAGATGTGCATCGAAAAGTACTACTGGTCTACCACGGAACGATTAAGGCGTAGACAGTTTGAGGATTACTCCCATGGAGGAAAGTGCGCATGGTGACTGTTGTATTCAATCCCGAAGCAATTTCTGTGTTTCATCAACACTCTGATAGTCCACACATTACAGAATGCCACGAGATGTGCATCGGAAACTACTACTGGTCTTCCAGAGAACTATCAAAGCGTAGACTGTTTCAGACATCACTCCCATGGAGAAAAGTGCGCATGGTGACTGTTGTATTCAATCCCGATGCAATTTCTGTGTTTCATCAACACTCTGATACTCCACAGATTACAGAATGCCTCCAGATGTGCATCAGAAACTACTACTGGTCTTCCAGGGAACGATCAAAGCGTAGACTGTTTGACACATTACTCCAATGGAGGAAAGTAAGCATGGTGACTGTTGTATTCAATCCCGATGCAATTTCTGTGTTGCATCAACACTCTGATAGTCTACAGATTACAGAATGCCAATAGATGTGCATCGGAAACTACTACTGGTCTTAAAGGGAACGATCAAAGCGTAGACTTTTTAGATATTACTCCCATGGAGGGATGTGCGCATGGTTTCTGTTGTATTGAATCCTGATGCAATTTCTGTGCTTCATCAACACTTTGAAGGTCCACAGATTACAGAATGCCTCCAGATGTTCATCGGAAACTACTACTAGTCTTCCAGTGAACGATCAAAGCGTAGACTGTTTGAAACATTACTCCCAAGGAGGAATGTGCGCATGGAGACGTATTAAATCCCGATGCAATTTCTGTGTTTGATCCATACTCTGATAGTCCACAGATTGCAGAATGCCTCCAGATGTGCATCGGAAACTACTACTGGTCTTCCAGGGAACGATCAAAGTGTAGACTGTTTGAGACATTACTCCCATGGACGAAAGTGAGCATGGTGACTGTTGTATTCAATCCCGATGCAATTTCTGTGTGTCATCAACAATCTGATAGTCCACAGATTACAGAATGCCTCCAGATGTGCATCGGAAACTACAACTGTTCTTCCAGGGAACGATCAAAGCGTAGTCAGTTTGAGACATTACTCCCATTTAGGAAAGTGCGCATGGTGACTGTTGTATTCAATCCCGAGTCAATTTCTGTGTTTCATCAACACTTTGAAGGTCCACAGATTACAGAATGCCTCCAGATGTGCCTCGGAAACTTCCACTGGTCCTCCAGGGAACGATCAAAACGTATTCTCTTTGAGACTTTACTCTCATGGAGGAAAGTGCGCATGGTGACTGTTGTATTCAATCCCGATGCAATTTCTGTGTTTCATCAACACTCTGATAGTCCACATATTACAGAATACCAATAGATGTGCATCGGAAACTACAACTGGTCTTAAAGGGAACGATCAAAACGTAGACTGTTGGGACATTACTCCCGTTGAGGAAAGTGCGCATGGTGACTGTTGTATCCACCCCGATGGAATTTCTGTGTTTCATCATCACTGTGATAGTCCACAAATTACAGAATATCACCAGACGTGCATCGGAAACTGTTACTGGTCCTCCAGGGAACGATCAAAGCGTAGACTGTTTGAGACATTACTCCCTTGGATAAAGTGCGCATAATGACTGTTGTAGTCATTCCCGATGCAATTTCTGTGTTTCATCAACACTCTGATAGTCCACAGATTACAGAATGCCTCCAGATGTTCATCGGAAACTACTACTGGTCTTCCAGTGAACGATCAAAGCGTAGACTGTTTGAAACATTACTCCCAAGGAGGAATGTGCGCATGGAGACGTATTAAATCCCGATGCAATTTCTGTGTTTGATCCATACTCTGATAGTCCACAGATTGCAGAATGCCTCCAGATGTGCATCGGAAACTACTACTGGTCTTCCAGGGAACGATCAAAGTGTAGACTGTTTGAGACATTACTCCCATGGAGGAAAGTGAGCATGGTGACTGTTGTATTCAATGCTGATGCAATTTCTGTGTTTCATTAACACTCAAATAGTCCACAGATTACAGAATGCCACCGGATGTGCATTGGAAACTACTACTGGCCTTCCAGGGAACGATCAAAGTGTAGACTGTTTGGTACATTTCTCCCGTGGAGGAAAGCGCGCATGGTGACTGTTGTATTCAATCCCGATGCAATTTCTGTGTTTCATCAACACTCTGATATTCCACAGATTACAGAATGCCTCCAGTTGCGCATCTGAAGCTACTACTGGTCTACCAGGGAACCATCAAAGCGTAAAGTCTTTGAGACATTACTCCCATGGAGGAAGGTGCGCATGGTCACTGTTGTATTCAATCCCGATGCAATTTCTGTGTTTCAGCAACACTCTGATAGTCCACAGATTACAGAATGCCTCCAGATGTGCATCGGAAACTACTACTGGTCTTCCATGGAACGATTAAAGCGTAGACTGTTAGAGACATTACTCGCATGGAGGAAAGTGCGCCTGGTGACTGTTGTATTCAATCCCGATGCAATTTTTGTTTTTCATCAACACTCTGATAGTCCACAGATTACAGAATGTTTCCAGATGTGCATCGGAAACTACCACTGTTCTTCCAGGGAACGATCAAAGCGTAGACTGTTTGAGACATTACTAACATGGAGGAAAATGCGCATGGTGACTGTTGTATTCAATCCCGATGCAATTTCTGTGTTTCATAAACACTCTGATAGTCTACAGACTACAGAATGCCAATAGATGTGCATCGGAAACTACTACTGGTCTTAAAGGGAACGATCAAAGCGTAGACTTTTTGAGACATTACTCCCGTGGAGGGAAGTGCGCATGGTGGCTGTTGTATTGAATCCCGATGCAATTTATGTGTTTCATCAACACTTTGAAGGTCCACAGATTACAGAATGCCGCCAGATGTGCATCGGTAACTTCCACTGGTTCTCCAGGGAACGATCAAATCGTATACTCTTTGAGACATTACTCCCGTGGGGGAAAGTGCGCGTTGTGACTGTTGTATTCAATCCCGATGCAATTTCTGTGTTTAATCAACACTCTGATAGTCCACAGATTACAGAATGCCACCAGATGTGCATCCTAGACTACTACTGGTCTTCCAGGGAAAGATCAAAGCGTAGACTGTTTGAGAATTACTCCCATGGAGGAAAGTGCGCATGGTGACTGTTGTATTCAATCCCGATGCAATTTCTGTGTTTCATCAACACTCTGATAGTCCACAGATTACAGAATGCCACCAGATGTGCATCGGAGACTACTACTGGTCTTCCAGGGAAAGATCAAAGCGAAGACTGTTTGAGAATTACTCCCATGGAGGAAAGTGCGCATGGTGACTGTTGTATTCAATCCCGATGCAATTTCTGTGTTTCATCAACACTCTGATAGTCCACACATTACAGAATGTCTCCAGATGTGCATCGAAAACTACTACCAGTCTTCCAGGGAACGATCAAAGCGTAGACTGTTCCAGACATTACTCCCACGGAGGAAAGTAAGCGTGGTGACTGTTGTATTCAATTCCGAGGCAATTACTGAGTTTCATCAACACTTTGAAGGTCCACAGATTACAGAAGGCCTCCGGATGTGCATCGAAAAGTACTACTGCTCTTCCACGGAACGATTAAAGCTTAGACTGTTTGAGACATTACTCCCATGGAGAAAAGTGTGCACAGTGACTGTTGTATTTAATCCCTATGCAATTTCTGTGTTTCATCAACAGTCTGATAGTCCGCAGATTACAGAATGCCTCCAGATGTGCATCGGAAACTACTACTGGACTTCCAAGAAACGATCAAAGCGTAGATTGTTTGAGGCATTACTCCCATGGAGGAAAGTTCGCATGGTGACTGTTGTATTCACTCCCGATGCGATTTTAGTGTTTCATCAACACTCTGATAGTCCACAGATTACATAATGCCTCCAGATGTGCATCAAAAGCTACCACTGTTCTTCCAGGGAACGATCAAAGCGTAGATTGTTTGAGGCATTACTCCCATTTAGGAAAGTGCGCATGGTGACTGTTGTATTCAATCCCGATGCAATTTCTGTGTTTCATCAACACTTTGAAGGTCCACAGATTACAGAATGCCTCCAGATGTGCCTCGGAAACTTCCACAGGTCCTCCAGGGAACGATCAAAACGTATACTGTTTGAGACATTACTCCCGTGGAGGATAGTGCGCGTTGTGACTGTTGTATTCAATCCCGATGCAATTTTTTTTTTCATCAACACTCTGATAGTCCACAGATTACAGAATGCCAATAGATGTGCTTCGGAAACTACAACTGGTCTTAAAGGGAACGATCAAAGCGTAGACTGTTGGGACATTACTCCCGTGGAGGAAAGTGCGCATGGTGACTGTTGTATTCACCCCAATGGTATTTCTGTGTTTCATCATCACTCTGATAGCCCACAAATTACAGAATATCACCAGACGTGCATCGGAAACTACTACTGGTCCTCCAGGGAACGATCAAAGCGTAGACTGTTTGAGACATTACTCCCGTGGATAAAGTGCGCATAATGACTTTTGTATTCAATCCCGATGAAATTTCTGTGTTTCATCAACACTCTGATAGTCCACAGATTACAGAATGCCTCCAGATGTGCATCGGAAACTACAACTGGTCTTAAAGGGAACGATCAAAGCGTAGACTGTTTGAGACATTACTCCCATAGAGGAAAGTGCGCATGGTGTCTGTTGTATTCAATTCCGAGGCAATTACTGAGTTTCATCAACACTTTGAAGGTCCACAGATTACAGAAGGCCTCCAGATGTGCATCGAAAAGTACTACTGGTCTACCACGGAACGATTAAGGTGTAGACAGTTTGAGGATTACTCCCATGGAGGAAAGTGCGCATGGTGACTGTTGTATTCAATCCCGAAGCAATTTCTGTGTTTCATCAACACTCTGATAGTCCACACATTACAGAATGCCACGAGATGTGCATCGGAAACTACTACTGGTCTTCCAGAGAACTATCAAAGCGTAGACTGTTTCAGACATCACTCCCATGGAGAAAAGTGCGCATGGTGACTGTTGTATTCAATCCCGATGCAATTTCTGTGTTTCATCAACACTCTGATACTCCACAGATTACAGAATGCCTCCAGATGTGCATCAGAAACTACTACTGGTCTTCCAGGGAACGATCAAAGCGTAGACTGTTTGACACATTACTCCAATGGAGGAAAGTAAGCATGGTGACTGTTGTATTCAATCCCGATGCAATTTCTGTGTTGCATCAACACTCTGATAGTCTACAGATTACAGAATGCCAATAGATGTGCATCGGAAACTACTACTGGTCTTAAAGGGAACGATCAAAGCGTAGACTTTTTAGATATTACTCCCATGGAGGGATGTGCGCATGGTTTCTGTTGTATTGAATCCTGATGCAATTTCTGTGCTTCATCAACACTTTGAAGGTCCACAGATTACAGAATGCCTCCAGATGTTCATCGGAAACTACTACTAGTCTTCCAGTGAACGATCAAAGCGTAGACTGTTTGAAACATTACTCCCAAGGAGGAATGTGCGCATGGAGACGTATTAAATCCCGATGCAATTTCTGTGTTTGATCCATACTCTGATAGTCCACAGATTGCAGAATGCCTCCAGATGTGCATCGGAAACTACTACTGGTCTTCCAGGGAACGATCAAAGTGTAGACTGTTTGAGACATTACTCCCATGGACGAAAGTGAGCATGGTGACTGTTGTATTCAATCCCGATGCAATTTCTGTGTGTCATCAACAATCTGATAGTCCACAGATTACAGAATGCCTCCAGATGTGCATCGGAAACTACAACTGTTCTTCCAGGGAACGATCAAAGCGTAGTCAGTTTGAGACATTACTCCCATTTAGGAAAGTGCGCATGGTGACTGTTGTATTCAATCCCGAGTCAATTTCTGTGTTTCATCAACACTTTGAAGGTCCACAGATTACAGAATGCCTCCAGATGTGCCTCGGAAACTTCCACTGGTCCTCCAGGGAACGATCAAAACGTATTCTCTTTGAGACTTTACTCTCATGGAGGAAAGTGCGCATGGTGACTGTTGTATTCAATCCCGATGCAATTTCTGTGTTTCATCAACACTCTGATAGTCCACATATTACAGAATACCAATAGATGTGCATCGGAAACTACAACTGGTCTTAAAGGGAACGATCAAAACGTAGACTGTTGGGACATTACTCCCGTTGAGGAAAGTGCGCATGGTGACTGTTGTATCCACCCCGATGGAATTTCTGTGTTTCATCATCACTCTGATAGTCCACAAATTACAGAATATCACCAGACGTGCATCGGAAACTGTTACTGGTCCTCCAGGGAACGATCAAAGCGTAGACTGTTTGAGACATTACTCCCTTGGATAAAGTGCGCATAATGACTGTTGTAGTCATTCCCGATGCAATTTCTGTGTTTCATCAACACTCTGATAGTCCACAGATTACAGAATGCCTCCAGATGTTCATCGGAAACTACTACTGGTCTTCCAGTGAACGATCAAAGCGTAGACTGTTTGAAACATTACTCCCAAGGAGGAATGTGCGCATGGAGACGTATTAAATCCCGATGCAATTTCTGTGTTTGATCCATACTCTGATAGTCCACAGATTGCAGAATGCCTCCAGATGTGCATCGGAAACTACTACTGGTCTTCCAGGGAACGATCAAAGTGTAGACTGTTTGAGACATTACTCCCATGAACGAAAGTGAGCATGGTGACTGTTGTATTTAATGCCGATGCAATTTCTGTGTTTCATTAACACTCTAATAGTCCACAGATTACAGAATGCCACCGGATGTGCATTGGAAACTACTACTGGCCTTCCAGGGAACGATCAAAGTGTAGACTGTTTGGTACATTTCTCCCGTGGAGGAAAGCGCGCATGTTGACTGTTGTATTCAATCCCGATGCAATTTCTGTGTTTCATCAACACTCTGATACTCCACAGATTACAGAATGCCTCCAGTTGCGCATCTGAAACTACTACTGGTCTTCCAGGGAACCATCAAAGCGTAAACTCTTTGAGACATTACTCCCATGCAGGAAGGTGCGCATGGTCACTGTTGTATTCAATCACGATGCAATTTCTGTGTTTCAGAAACACTCCGATAGTCCACAGATTACAGAATGCCTCCAGATGTGCATCGGAAACTACTACTGGTCTTCCAGGGAACGATTAAAGCGTAGACAGTTAGAGACATTACTCGCATGGAGGAAAGTGCGCCTGGTGACTGTTGTATTCAATCCCGATGCAATTTTTGTGTTTCATCAACACTCTGATAGTCCACAGATTACAGAATGCCTCCAGATGTGCATCGGAAACTACCACTGTTCTTCCAGGGAACGATCAAAGCGTAGACTGTTTGAGACATTACTAACATGGAGGGAAATGCGCATGGTGACTGTTGTATTCAATCCCGATGCAATTTCTGTGTTTCATAAACACTCTGAAGGTCCACAGATTACAGAATGCCTCCAGATGTGCATCGGAAACTTCCACTGGTCCTCCAGGGAACGATCGAAACGTATACTGTTTGAGACATTACTCCCGTGGAGGAAAGTGGGCGTTGAGACTGTTGTATTCAATCCCGATGCAATATCTGTGTTTAATCAACACTCTGATAATCCACAGATTACAGAATGCCGATAGATGTGCATCGGAAACTACTACTGGTCTTAAAGGGAACGATCAAAGCGTAGACGGTTTGAGACATTACTCCCATGGAGGAAAGTGCGCATGGTGGCTGGTATTCAATCCCGATTTAATTTCTGTGTTTCGTCAACACTCTGATAGTCCACAGATTACAGAATGCCACCAGATTTGCATCGGAGACTACTACTGGTCTTCCAGGGAAAGATCAAAGCGTAGACTGTTTGAGAATTACTCCAATGGAGGAAAGTGCGCATGGTGATTGTTGTATTCAATCCCGATGCAATTTCTGTGTTTCATCAACACTCTGATAGTCCACAGATTACAGAATGCTTCCAGATGTGCATCGGAAACTACTACTGGACTTCCAAGAAACGATCAAATCGTAGATTGTTTGCGACATTACTCCCATTTAGGAAAGTGCGCATGGTGACTGTTGTATTCAATCCCGATGCAATTTCTGTGTTTCATCAACACTTTGAAGGTCCACAGATTACAGAATGCCTCCAGATGTGCCTCGGAAACTTCCACAAGACCTCCAGGGAACGATCAAAACGTATACTGTTTGAGACATTACTCCCGTGGAGGATAGTGCGCGTTGTGACTGTTGTATTCAATCCCGATGCAATTTCTTTTTTTCATCAACACTCTGATAGTCCACAGATTACAGAATGCCAATAGATGTGCATCGGAAACTACAACTGGTCTTAAAGGGAACGATCAAAGCGTAGACTGTTTGAGACATTACTCCCATAGAGGAAAGTGCGCATGGTGTCTGTTGTATTCAATTCCGAGGCAATAACTGAGTTTCATCAACACTTTGAAGGTCCACAGATTACAGAAGGCCTCCAGATGTGCATCGAAAAGTACTACTGGTCTTCCACGGAACGATTAAGGCGTAGACTGTTTGAGGATTACTCCCATGGAGGAAAGTGCGCATGGTGACTGTTGTATTCAATCCCGATGCAATTTCTGTGTTTCATCAACACTCTGATAGACCACAGGTTACAGAATGCCACCAGGCGTGCATCGGAAACTACTACTGGTCTTCCAGGGAACGATCAAAGCCTAGACTGTTTGAGACATGGCTCCCATGGAGGAAAGTGAGCATGGTGACTGTTGTATTCAATCCCGATGCAATTTCTGTGTTTCATCAACACTCTGATATTCCACAGATTACAGAATGCCACCAGATGTGCATCGGAAACTACTACTGGTCTTCCAGGGAACGACGAAAGCACAGACTGATTGAGACATACCCTCGTGGAGGAAAGTGCGCACGGTGACTGTTGTATTCCATCCCGATGCAATTTCTGTGTTTCATCAACAATCTGATAGTCCACAGATTACAGAATGCCTCCAGATGAGCATTGGAAACTACAACTGGTCTTCCAGGGAACGATCAAAGCCTAGACTGTTTGAGACATTGCTTCCATGGAAGGCAGTGCGCATGGTGACTGTGGTACTAAATCCCGATGCAATTTCTGTGTTTCATCACCACTCTGATAGTCCACAGATAACAGAATGCCTCCAGATGTGCATCGGAAACTGCTACTGGTCTTCCAGGGAACGATCAAAGCCTAGACTGTTTGAGACATTACTCCCATGGAGGAACGTGCGCATGGTGACTGTTGTATTTAATCCCGATGCAATTTCTGTGTTTCATCAACACTCTGATAGTCCACACATTACAGAATGCCACGAGATGTGCATCGGAAACTACTACTGGTCTTCCAGAGAACTATCAAAGCGTAGACTGTTTCAGACATCACTCCCATGGAGAAAAGTGCGCATGGTGACTGTTGTATTCAATCCCGATGCAATTTCTGTGTTTCATCAACACTCTGATAGTCCACAGATTACAGAATGCCTCCAGATGTGCATCAGAAACTACTACTGGTCTTCCAGGGAACGATCAAAGCGTAGACTGTTTGACACATTACTCCAATGGAGGAAAGTAAGCATGGTGACTGTTGTATTCAATCCCGATGCAATTTCTGTGTTGCATCAACACTCTGATAGTCTACAGATTACAGAATGCCTCCAGATGTGCATCGGAAACTATTACTGGTCTTAAAGGGAACGATCAAAGCGTAGACTTTTTAGATATTACTCCCGTGGAGGGATGTGCGCATGTTGGCTGTTGTATTGAATCCTGATGCAATTTCTGTGCTTCATCAACACTTTGAAGGTCCACAGATTACAGAATGCCTCCAGATGTTCATCGGAAACTACTACTGGTCTTCCAGTGAACGATCAAAGCGTAGACTGTTTGAAACATTACTCCCAAGGAGGAATGTGCGCATGGAGACGTATTAAATCCCGATGCAATTTCTGTGTTTGATCCATACTCTGATAGTCTACAGATTGCAGAATGCCTCCAGATGTGCATCGGAAACTACTACTGGTCTTCCAGGGAACGATCAAAGTGTAGACTGTTTGAGACATTACTCCCATGGACGAAAGTGAGCATGGTGACTGTTGTATTTAATGCCGATGCAATTTCTGTGTTTCATTAGCACTCTAATAGTCCACAGATTACAGAATGCCACCGGATGTGCATTGGAAACTACTACTGGCCTTCCAGGGAACGATCAAAGTGTAGACTGTTTGGTACATTTCTCCCGTGGAGGAAAGCGCGCATGTTGACTGTTGTATTCAATCCCGATGCAATTTCTGTGTTTCATCAACACTCTGATACTCCACAGATTACAGAATGCCTCCAGTTGCGAATCTGAAACTACTACTGGTCTTCCAGGGAACCATCAAACCGTAAACTCTTTGAGACATTACTCCCATGCAGGAAGGTGCGCATGGTCACTGTTGTATTCAATCACGATGCAATTTCTGTGTTTCAGAAACACTCCGATAGTCCACAGATTACAGAATGCCTCCAGATGTGCATCGGAAACTACTACTGGTCTTCCAGGGAACGATTAAAGCGTAGACGGTTAGAGACATTACTCGCATGGAGGAAAGTGCGCCTGGTGACTGTTGTATTCAATCCCGATGAAATTTTTGTGTTTCATCAACCATCTGATAGTCCACGGATTACAGAATGCCTCCAGATGTGCATCGGAAACTACCACTGTTCTTCCAGATAACGATCAAAGCGTAGACTGTTTGAGACATTACTAACATGGAGGAAAGTGCGCATGGTGACTGGTATTCAATCCCGATTTAATTTCTGTGTTTCGTCAACACTCTGATAGTCCACAGATTACAGAATGCCACCAGATGTGCATCGGAGACTACTACTGGTCTTCCAGGGAAAGATCAAAGCGTTGACTGTTTGAGAATTACTCCCATGGAGGAAAGTGCGCATGGTGATTGTTGTATTCAATCCCGATGCAATTTCTGTGTTTCAGCAACACTCTGATAGTCCACAGATTACAGAATGCTTCCAGATGTGCATCGGTAACTATTACTGTTCTTCCATGGAACGATCAAAGCGTAGACTGTTTGAGACATTACTCCCATGGAGAAAAGCGTGCACAGTGACTGTTGTATTTAATCCCGATGCAATTTCTGTGTTTCATCAACAGTCTGATAGTCCGCAGATTACAGAATGCCTCCAGATGTGCCTCGTAAACTTCCACAAGACCTCCAGGGAACGATCAAAACGTATACTGTTTGAGACATTACTCCCGTGGAGGATAGTGCGCGTTGTGACTGTTGTATTCAATCCCGATGCAATTTCTTTTTTTCATCAACACTCTGATAGTCCACAGATTACAGAATGCCAATAGATGTGCATCGGAAACTACAACTGGTCTTAAAGGGAACGATCAAAGCGTAGACTCTTTGAGACATTACTCCCATAGAGGAAAGTGCGCATGGTGTCTGTTGTATTCAATTCCGAGGCAATTACTGAGTTTCATCAACACTTTGAAGGTCCACAGATTACAGAAGGCCTCCAGATGTGCATCGAAAAGTACTACTGGTCTTCCATGGAACGATTAAGGCGTAGACTGTTTGAGGATTACTCCCATGGAGGAAAGTGCGCATGGTGACTGTTGTATTCAATCCCGATGCAATTTCTGTGTTTCATCAACACTCTGATAGACCACAGGTTACAGAATGCCACCAGACGTGCATCGGAAACTACTACTGGTCTTCCAGGGAACGATCAAAGCCTAGACTGTTTGAGACATGGCTCCCATGGAGGAAAGTGAGCATGGTGACTGTTGTATTCAATCCCGATGCAATTTCTGTGTTTCATCAACACTCTGATATTCCACAGATTACAGAATGCCACCAGATGTGCATCGGAAACTACTACTGGTCTTCCAGGGAACGACGAATGCACAGACTGATTGAGACATACCCTCGTGGAGGAAAGTGCGCACGGTGACTGTTGTATTCAATCCCGATGCAATTTCTGTGTTTCATCATCAATCTGATAGTCCACAGATTACAGAATGCCTCCAGATGTGCATCGGAAACTACAACTGGTCTTCCAGGGAACGATCAAAAACTAGACTGTTTGAGACATTGCTTCCATGGAAGGCAGTGCGCTTGGTGACTGTGGTACTAAATCCCGATGCAATTTCTGTGTTTCATCACCACTCTGATAGTCCACAGATAACAGAATGCCTCCAGATGAGCATCGGAAACTGCTACTGGTCTTCCAGGGAACGATCAAAGCGTAGACTGTTTGAGACATTACTCCCATGGAGGAACGTGCGCATGGTGACTGTTGTATTCAATCCCGATGCAATTTCTGTGTTTCATCAACACTCTGATAGTCCACACATTACAGAATGCCACGAGATGTGCATCGGAAACTACTACTGGTCTTCCAGAGAACTATCAAAGCGTAGACTGTTTCAGACATCACTCCCATGGAGAAAAGTGCGCATGGTGACTGTTGTATTCAATCCCGATGCAATTTCTGTGTTTCATCAACACTCTGAGAGACCACAGGTTACAGAATGCCACCAGGCGTGCTTCGGAAACTACTACTGGTCTTCCAGGGAACGATCAAAGCCTAGACTGTTTGAGACATGGCTCCCATGGTGGAAAGTGAGCATGGTGACTGTTGTATTCAATCCCGATGCAATTTCTGTGTTTCATCAACACTCTGATATTCCACAGATTACAGAATGCCACCAGATGTGCATCGGAAACTACTACTGGTCTTCCAGGGAACGACGAAAGCACAGACTGATTGAGACATACCCTCGTGGAGGAAAGTGCGCACGGTGACTGTTGTATTCCATCCCGATGCAATTTCTGTGTTTCATCAACAATCTGATAGTCCACAGATTACAGAATGCCTCCAGATGAGCATTGGAAACTACAACTGGTCTTCCAGGGAACGATCAAAGCTTAGACTGTTTGAGACATTGCTTCCATGGAAGGCAGTGCGCATGGTGACTGTGGTACTAAATCCCGATGCAATTTCTGTGTTTCATCACCACTCTGATAGTCCACAGATAACAGAATGCCTCCAGATGTGCATCGGAAACTGCTACTGGTCTTCCAGGGAACGATCAAAGCCTAGACTGTTTGAGACATTACTCCCATGGAGGAACGTGCGCATGGTGACTGTTGTATTTAATCCCGATGCAATTTCTGTGTTTCATCAACACTCTGATAGTCCACACATTACAGAATGCCACGAGATGTGCATCGGAAACTACTACTGGTCTTCCAGAGAACTATCAAAGCGTAGACTGTTTCAGACATCACTCCCATGGAGAAAAGTGCGCATGGTGACTGTTGTATTCAATCCCGATGCAATTTCTGTGTTTCATCAACACTCTGATAGTCCACAGATTACAGAATGCCTCCAGATGTGCATCAGAAACTACTACTGGTCTTCCAGGGAACTATCAAAGCGTAGACTGTTTGACACATTACTCCAATGGAGGAAAGTAAGCATGGTGACTGTTGTATTCAATCCCGATGCAATTTCTGTGTTGCATCAACACTCTGATAGTCTACAGATTACAGAATGCCTCCAGATGTGCATCGGAAACTATTACTGGTCTTAAAGGGAACGATCAAAGCGTAGACTTTTTAGATATTACTCCCGTGGAGGGATGTGCGCATGTTGGCTGTTCTATTGAATCCTGATGCAATTTCTGTGCTTCATCAACACTTTGAAGGTCCACAGATTACAGAATGCCTCCAGATGTTCATCGGAAACTACTACTGGTCTTCCAGTGAACGATCAAAGCGTAGACTGTTTGAAACATTACTCCCAAAGTGGAATGTGCGCATGGAGACGTATTAAATCCCGATGCAATTTCTGTGTTTGATCCATACTCTGATAGTCTACAGATTGCAGAATGCCTCCAGATGTGCATCGGAAACTACTACTGGTCTTCCAGGGAACGATCAAAGTGTAGACTGTTTGAGACATTACTCCCATGGACGAAAGTGAGCATGGTGACTGTTGTATTTAATGCCGATGCAATTTCTGTGTTTCATTAACACTCTAATAGTCCACAGATTACAGAATGCCACCGGATGTGCATTGGAAACTACTACTGGCCTTCCAGGGAACGATCAAAGTGTAGACTGTTTGGTACATTTCTCCCGTGGAGGAAAGCGCGCATGTTGACTGTTGTATTCAATCCCGATGCAATTTCTGTGTTTCATCAACACTCTGATACTCCACAGATTACAGAATGCCTCCAGTTGCGCATCTGAAACTACTACTGGTCTTCCAGGGAACCATCAAAGCGTAAACTCTTTGAGACATTACTCCCATGCAGGAAGGTGCGCATGGTCACTGTTGTATTCAATCACGATGCAATTTCTGTGTTTCAGAAACACTCCGATAGTCCACAGATTACAGAATGCCTCCAGATGTGCATCGGAAACTACTACTGGTCTTCCAGGGAACGATTAAAGCGTAGACGGTTAGAGACATTACTCGCATGGAGGAAAGTGCGCCTGGTGACTGTTGTATTCAATCCCGATGCAATTTTTGTGTTTCATCAACACTCTGATAGTCCACGGATTACAGAATGCCTCCAGATGTGCATCGGAAACTACCACTGTTCTTCCAGATAACGATCAAAGCGTAGACTGTTTGAGACATTACTAACATGGAGGAAAGTGCGCATGGTGACTGGTATTCAATCCCGATTTAATTTCTGTGTTTCGTCAACACTCTGATAGTCCACAGATTACAGAATGCCACCAGATGTGCATCGGAGACTACTACTGGTCTTCCAGGGAAAGATCAAAGCGTAGACTGTTTGAGAATTACTCCCATGGAGGAAAGTGCGCATGGTGATTGTTGTATTCAATCCCGATGCAATTTCTGTGTTTCAGCAACACTCTGATAGTCCACAGATTACAGAATGCTTCCAGATGTGCATCGGTAACTATTACTGTTCTTCCACGGAACGATCAAAGCGTAGACTGTTTGAGACATTACTCCCATGGAGAAAAGCGTGCACAGTGACTGTTGTATTTAATCCCGATGCAATTTCTGTGTTTCATCAACAGTCTGATAGTCCGCAGATTACAGAATGCCTCCAGATGTGCCTCGTAAACTTCCACAAGACCTCCAGGGAACGATCAAAACGTATACTGTTTGAGACATTACTCCCGTGGAGGATAGTGCGCGTTGTGACTGTTGTATTCAATCCCGATGCAATTTCTTTTTTTCATCAACACTCTGATAGTCCACAGATTACAGAATGCCAATAGATGTGCATCGGAAACTACAACTGGTCTTAAAGGGAACGATCAAAGCGTAGACTGTTTGAGACATTACTCCCATAGAGGAAAGTGCGCATGGTGTCTGTTGTATTCAATTCCGAGGCAATTACTGAGTTTCATCAACACTTTGAAGGTCCACAGATTGCAGAAGGCCTCCAGATGTGCATCGAAAAGTACTACTGGTCTTCCATGGAACGATTAAGGCGTAGACTGTTTGAGGATTACTCCCATGGAGGAAAGTGCGCATGGTGACTGTTGTATTCAATCCCGATGCAATTTCTGTGTTTCATCAACACTCTGATAGACCACAGGTTACAGAATGCCACCAGACGTGCATCGGAAACTACTACTGGTCTTCCAGGGAACGATCAAAGCCTAGACTGTTTGAGACATGGCTCCCATGGAGGAAAGTGAGCATGGTGACTGTTGTATTCAATCCCGATGCAATTTCTGTGTTTCATCAACACTCTGATATTCCACAGATTACAGAATGCCACCAGATGTGCATCGGAAACTACTACTGGTCTTCCAGGGAACGACGAAAGCACAGACTGATTGAGACATACCCTCGTGGAGGAAAGTGCGCACGGTGACTGTTGTATTCAATCCCGATGCAATTTCTGTGTTTCATCAACAATCTGATAGTCCACAGATTACAGAATGCCTCCAGATGTGCATCGGAAACTACAACTGGTCTTCCAGGGAACGATCAAAAACTAGACTGTTTGAGACATTGCTTCCATGGAAGGCAGTGCGCTTGGTGACTGTGGTACTAAATCCCGATGCAATTTCTGTGTTTCATCACCACTCTGATAGTCCACAGATAACAGAATGCCTCCAGATGAGCATCGGAAACTGCTACTGGTCTTCCAGGGAACGATCAAAGCGTAGACTGTTTGAGACATTACTCCCATGGAGGAACGTGCGCATGGTGACTGTTGTATTCAATCCCGATGCAATTTCTGTGTTTCATCAACACTCTGATAGTCCACACATTACAGAATGCCACGAGATGTGCATCGGAAACTACTACTGGTCTTCCAGAGAACTATCAAAGCGTAGACTGTTTCAGACATCACTCCCATGGAGAAAAGTGCGCATGGTGACTGTTGTATTCAATCCCGATGCAATTTCTGTGTTTCATCAACACTCTGATAGACCACAGGTTACAGAATGCCACCAGGCGTGCATCGGAAACTACTACTGGTCTTCCAGGGAACGATCAAAGCCTAGACTGTTTGAGACATGGCTCCCATGGTGGAAAGTGAGCATGGTGACTGTTGTATTCAATCCCGATGCAATTTCTGTGTTTCATCAACACTCTGATATTCCACAGATTACAGAATGCCACCAGATGTGCATCGGAAACTACTACTGGTCTTCCAGGGAACGACGAAAGCACAGACTGATTGAGACATACCCTCGTGGAGGAAAGTGCGCACGGTGACTGTTGTATTCCATCCCGATGCAATTTCTGTGTTTCATCAACAATCTGATAGTCCACAGATTACAGAATGCCTCCAGATGAGCATTGGAAACTACAACTGGTCTTCCAGGGAACGATCAAAGCTTAGACTGTTTGAGACATTGCTTCCATGGAAGGCAGTGCGCATGGTGACTGTGGTACTAAATCCCGATGCAATTTCTGTGTTTCATCACCACTCTGATAGTCCACAGATAACAGAATGCCTCCAGATGTGCATCGGAAACTGCTACTGGTCTTCCAGGGAACGATCAAAGCCTAGACTGTTTGAGACATTACTCCCATGGAGGAACGTGCGCATGGTGACTGTTGTATTTAATCCCGATGCAATTTCTGTGTTTCATCAACACTCTGATAGTCCACACATTACAGAATGCCACGAGATGTGCATCGGAAACTACTACTGGTCTTCCAGAGAACTATCAAAGCGTAGACTGTTTCAGACATCACTCCCATGGAGAAAAGTGCGCATGGTGACTGTTGTATTCAATCCCGATGCAATTTCTGTGTTTCATCAACACTCTGATAGTCCACAGATTACAGAATGCCTCCAGATGTGCATCAGAAACTACTACTGGTCTTCCAGGGAACGATCAAAGCGTAGACTGTTTGACACATTACTCCAATGGAGGAAAGTAAGCATGGTGACTGTTGTATTCAATCCCGATGCAATTTCTGTGTTGCATCAACACTCTGATAGTCTACAGATTACAGAATGCCTCCAGATGTGCATCGGAAACTATTACTGGTCTTAAAGGGAACGATCAAAGCGTAGACTTTTTAGATATTACTCCCGTGGAGGGATGTGCGCATGTTGGCTGTTCTATTGAATCCTGATGCAATTTCTGTGCTTCATCAACACTTTGAAGGTCCACAGATTACAGAATGCCTCCAGATGTTCATCGGAAACTACTACTGGTCTTCCAGTGAACGATCAAAGCGTAGACTGTTTGAAACATTACTCCCAAGGTGGAATGTGCGCATGGAGACGTATTAAATCCCGATGCAATTTCTGTGTTTGATCCATACTCTGATAGTCTACAGATTGCAGAATGCCTCCAGATGTGCATCGGAAACTACTACTGGTCTTCCAGGGAACGATCAAAGTGTAGACTGTTTGAGACATTACTCCCATGGACGAAAGTGAGCATGGTGACTGTTGTATTTAATGCCGATGCAATTTCTGTGTTTCATTAACACTCTAATAGTCCACAGATTACAGAATGCCACCGGATGTGCATTGGAAACTACTACTGGCCTTCCAGGGAACGATCAAAGTGTAGACTGTTTGGTACATTTCTCCCGTGGAGGAAAGCGCGCATGTTGACTGTTGTATTCAATCCCGATGCAATTTCTGTGTTTCATCAACACTCTGATACTCCACAGATTACAGAATGCCTCCAGTTGCGCATCTGAAACTACTACTGGTCTTCCAGGGAACCATCAAAACGTAAACTCTTTGAGACATTACTCCCATGCAGGAAGGTGCGCATGGTCACTGTTGTATTCAATCACGATGCAATTTCTGTGTTTCAGAAACACTCCGATAGTCCACAGATTACAGAATGCCTCCAGATGTGCATCGGAAACAACTACTGGTCTTCCAGGGAACGATTAAAGCGTAGACGGTTAGAGACATTACTCGCATGGAGGAAAGTGCGCCTGGTGACTGTTGTATTCAATCCCGATGCAATTTTTGTGTTTCATCAACACTCTGATAGTCCACGGATTACAGAATGCCTCCAGATGTGCATCGGAAACTACCACTGTTCTTCCAGATAACGATCAAAGCGTAGACTGTTTGAGACATTACTAACATGGAGGAAAGTGCGCATGGTGACTGGTATTCAATCCCGATTTAATTTCTGTGTTTCGTCAACACTCTGATAGTCCACAGATTACAGAATGCCACCAGATGTGCATCGGAGACTACTACTGGTCTTCCAGGGAAAGATCAAAGCGTAGACTGTTTGAGAATTACTCCCATGGAGGAAAGTGCGCATGGTGATTGTTGTATTCAATCCCGATGCAATTTCTGTGTTTCAGCAACACTCTGATAGTCCACAGATTACAGAATGCTTCCAGATGTGCATCGGTAACTATTACTGTTCTTCCACGGAACGATCAAAGCGTAGACTGTTTGAGACATTACTCCCATGGAGAAAAGCGTGCACAGTGACTGTTGTATTTAATCCCGATGCAATTTCTGTGTTTCATCAACAGTCTGATAGTCCGCAGATTACAGAATGCCTCCAGATGTGCCTCGTAAACTTCCACAAGACCTCCAGGGAACGATCAAAACGTATACTGTTTGAGACATTACTCCCGTGGAGGATAGTGCGCGTTGTGACTGTTGTATTCAATCCCGATGCAATTTCTTTTTTTCATCAATACTCTGATAGTCCACAGATTACAGAATGCCAATAGATGTGCATCGGAAACTACAACTGGTCTTAAAGGGAACGATCAAAGCGTAGACTGTTTGAGACATTACTCCCATAGAGGAAAGTGCGCATGGTGTCTGTTGTATTCAATTCCGAGGCAATTACTGAGTTTCATCAACACTTTGAAGGTCCACAGATTGCAGAAGGCCTCCAGATGTGCATCGAAAAGTCCTACTGGTCTTCCATGGAACGATTAAGCCGTAGACTGTTTGAGGATTACTCCCATGGAGGAAAGTGCGCATGGTGACTGTTGTATTCAATCCCGATGCAATTTCTGTGTTTCATCAACACTCTGATAGACCACAGGTTACAGAATGCCACCAGACGTGCATCGGAAACTACTACTGGTCTTCCAGGGAACGATCAAAGCCTAGACTGTTTGAGACATGACTCCCATGGAGGAAAGTGAGCATGGTGACTGTTGTATTCAATCCCGATGCAATTTCTGTGTTTCATCAACACTCTGATATTCCACAGATTACAGAATGCCACCAGATGTGCATCGGAAACTACTACTGGTCTTCCAGGGAACGACGAAAGCACAGACTGATTGAGACATACCCTCGTGGAGGAAAGTGCGCACGGTGACTGTTGTATTCAATCCCGATGCAATTTCTGTGTTTCATCAACAATCTGATAGTCCACAGATTACAGAATGCCTCCAGATGTGCATCGGAAACTACAACTGGTCTTCCAGGGAACGATCAAAAACTAGACTGTTTGAGACATTGCTTCCATGGAAGGCAGTGCGCTTGGTGACTGTGGTACTAAATCCCGATGCAATTTCTGTGTTTCATCACCACTCTGATAGTCCACAGATAACAGAATGCCTCCAGATGAGCATCGGAAACTGCTACTGGTCTTCCAGGGAACGATCAAAGCGTAGACTGTTTGAGACATTACTCCCATGGAGGAACGTGCGCATGGTGACTGTTGTATTCAATCCCGATGCAATTTCTGTGTTTCATCAACACTCTGATAGTCCACACATTACAGAATGCCACGAGATGTGCATCGGAAACTACTACTGGTCTTCCAGAGAACTATCAAAGCGTAGACTGTTTCAGACATCACTCCCATGGAGAAAAGTGCGCATGGTGACTGTTGTATTCAATCCCGATGCAATTTCTGTGTTTCATCAACACTCTGATAGACCACAGGTTACAGAATGCCACCAGGCGTGCATCGGAAACTACTACTGGTCTTCCAGGGAACGATCAAAGCCTAGACTGTTTGAGACATGGCTCCCATGGTGGAAAGTGAGCATGGTGACTGTTGTATTCAATCCCGATGCAATTTCTGTGTTTCATCAACACTCTGATATTCCACAGATTACAGAATGCCACCAGATGTGCATCGGAAACTACTACTGGTCTTCCAGGGAACGACGAAAGCACAGACTGATTGAGACATACCCTCGTGGAGGAAAGTGCGCACGGTGACTGTTGTATTCCATCCCGATGCAATTTCTGTGTTTCATCAACAATCTGATAGTCCACAGATTACAGAATGCCTCCAGATGAGCATTGGAAACTACAACTGGTCTTCCAGGGAACGATCAAAGCTTAGACTGTTTGAGACATTGCTTCCATGGAAGGCAGTGCGCATGGTGACTGTGGTACTAAATCCCGATGCAATTTCTGTGTTTCATCACCACTCTGATAGTCCACAGATAACAGAATGCCTCCAGATGTGCATCGGAAACTGCTACTGGTCTTCCAGGGAACGATCAAAGCCTAGACTGTTTGAGACATTACTCCCATGGAGGAACGTGCGCATGGTGACTGTTGTATTTAATCCCGATGCAATTTCTGTGTTTCATCAACACTCTGATAGTCCACACATTACAGAATGCCTCCAGATGTGCATCAGAAACTACTACTGGTCTTCCAGGGAACGATCAAAGCGTAGACTGTTTGACACATTACTCCAATGGAGGAAAGTAAGCATGGTGACTGTTGTATTCAATCCCGATGCAATTTCTGTGTTGCATCAACACTCTGATAGTCTACAGATTACAGAATGCCAATAGATGTGCATCGGAAACTACAACTGGTCTTAAAGGGAACGATCAAAGCGTAGACTTTTTAGATATTACTCCCGTGGAGGGATGTGCGCATGGTGGCTGTTGTATTGAATCCCGATGCAATTTCTGTGTTTCATGAACACTTTGAAGGTCCACAGATTACAGAATGCCTCCAGATGTGCCTCGGAAACTTCCACAAGACCTCCAGGGAACGATCAAAACGTATACTGTTTGAGACATTACTCCCGTGGAGGATAGTGCGCGTTGTGACTGTTGTATTCAATCCCGATGCAATTTCTTTTTTTCATCAACACTCTGATAGTCCACAGATTACAGAATGCCAATAGATGTGCATCGGAAACTACAACTGGTCTTAAAGGGAACGATCAAAGCGTAGACTCTTTGAGACATTACTCCCATAGAGGAAAGTGCGCATGGTGTATGTTGTATTCAATTCCGAGGCAATTACTGAGTTTCATCAACACTTTGAAGGTCCACAGATTACAGAAGGCCTCCAGATGTGCATCGAAAAGTACTACTGGTCTTCCACGGAACGATTAAGGCGTAGACTGTTTGAGGATTACTCCCATGGAGGAAAGTGCGCATTGTGGCTGTTGTATTCAATCCCGATGCAATTTCTGTGTTTCTTCAACACTCTGATAGACCACAGGTTACAGAATGCCACCAGACGTGCATCGGAAACTACTACTGGTCTTCCAGGGAACGATCAAAGTCTAGACTGTTTGAGACATGGCTCCCATGGAAGAAAGTGAGCATGGTGACTGTTGTATTCAATCCCGATGCAATTTCTGTGTTTCATCAACACTCTGATATTCCACAGATTACAGAATGCCACCAGATGTGCATCGGAAACTACTACTGGTCTTCCAGGGAACGACGAAAGCACAGACTGTTTGAGACATACCCCTGTGGAGGAACGTGCGCACGGAGACTGTTGTATTCAATCCCGATGCAATTTCTGTGTTTCATCAACAATCTGATAGTCCACAGATTACAGAATGCCTCCAGATGTGCATCGGAAACTACAACTGGTCTTCCAGGGAACGATCAAAGCCTAGACTGTTTGAGACATTGCTTCCATGGAAGGCAGTGCGCATGGTGACTGTGGTACTCAATCCCGATGCAATTTCTGTGTTTCATCACCACTCTGATAGTCCACAGATAACAGAATGCCTCCAGATGTGCATCGGAAACTGCTACTGGTCTTCCAGGGAACGATCAAAGCGTAGACTGTTTGAGACATTACTCCCATGGAGGAACGTGCGCATGGTGACTGTTGTATTCAATCCCGATGCAATTTCTGTGTTTCATCAACACTCTGATAGTCCACACATTACAGAATGCCACGAGATATGCATCGGAAACTACTACTGGTCTTCCAGAGAACTATCAAAGCGTAGACTGTTTCAGACATCACTCCCATGGAGAAAAGTGCGCATGGTGACTGTTGTATTCAATCCCGATGCAATTTCTGTGTTTTATCAACACTCTGATAGTCCACAGATTACAGAATGCCTCCAGATGTGCATCAGAAATTACTACTGGTCTTCCAGGGAACGATCAAAGCGTAGACTGTTTGACACATTACTCCAATGGAGGAAAGTAAGCATGGTGACTGTTGTATTAAATCCCGATGCAATTTCTGTGTTGCATCAACACTCTGATAGTCCACAGATTACAGAATGCCTCCAGATGTGCATCGGAAACTACTACTGGTCTTCAAGGGAGCGATTAAAGCATAGATTGTTTCAGGATTACTCCCATGGAGGAAAGTTCGCTTTTTGACTGTTTTATTCAATCCCGATGCAATTTCTGTGTTTCATCAACACTCGGATAGTCCACAGATTACAGAATGCCACCAGACGTGCATCGGAAACTACTACTGGTCTTCCAGGGAACAATCAAAGCGTAGACTGTTTGAGACATTACTCCCGTGGAGGAAAGTGGGCATGGTGACAGTTGTATTCAATCCCGATGCAATTTCTGTATTTCATCAACAATCTGACAGTCCACAGATTACAGAATGCCACCAGATGTGCATCGGAAACTACTACCGGTCTTCCAGGGAACGATCAAAGCGTAGGCTGTTTGAGACATAACCCCCGTGGAGGAACGTGCGCATGGTGACTGTTGTATTCAATCCCGATGCAATTTCTGTGTTTCATCAACACTCTGATAGTCCACACATTACAGAATGCCACGAGATGTGCATCGGAAACTACTACTGGTCTTTCAGGGAACTATCAAAGCGTAGACTGTTTCAGACATCACTCCCATGGAGAAAAGTGCGCATGGTGACTGTTGTATTCAATCCCGATGCAATTTCTGTGTTTCATCAACACTCTGATAGTCCACAGATTACAGAATGCCTCCAGATGTGCATCAGAAACTACTACTGGTCTTCCAGGGAATGGTCAAAGCGTAGACTGTTTGAGACATTACTCCCATGGAGGAAAGTAAGCATGGTGACTGTTGTATTCAATCCCGATGCAATTTCTGTGTTGCATCAACACTCTGATAGTCCACAGATTACAGAATGCCTCCAGATGTGCATCGGAAACAACTACTGGTTTTCCACGGAACGATTAAAGCGTAGACTGTTTGAGGATTACTCCCATGGAGGAAAGTGCGCATGGTGACTCTTGTATTCAATCCCGATGCAATTTCTGTGTTTCATCAACACTCTGATAGTCCACAGATTACAGAATGCCACCAGATGTGCATCGGAAACTACTACTGGTCTACCTTGGAACGATCAAAGAGTAGACTGTTTCAGACATTACTCCCATGGAGGAAAGTGCGCGTTGTGACTGTTGTATTCAATCCCGATGCAATTTCCGTGTTTCATCAACACTCTGATAGTCCACAGATTACACAATGCCTGCAGATGTGCATCAGAAACTACTACTGGTCTTCCAGGGAACGATCAAAGCGTAGACTGTTTGAGACATTACTCCCATAGAGGAAAGTGCGTATGGTGGCTGTTGTATTCAATTCCGAGGCAATTACTGAGTTTCATCATCACTTTGAAGGTCCACAGATTACAGAAGGCCTCCAGATGTGCATCGAAAAGTACTGCTGGTCTTCCACGGAACGATTAAACCGTAGACTGTTTGAGGATTACTCCCATGGAGGAAAGTGCGCATGGTGACTGTTGTATTCAATCCCGATGCAATTTCTGTGTTTCATCAACACTCTGATAGTCCACAGGTTACTGAATGCCACCAGACGTGCATCGGAAACTACTACTGGTCTTCCAGGGAACGATCAAAGCCTAGACTGTTTGAGACATGGCTCCCATGGAGGAAAGTGAGCATGGTGACTGTTGTATTCAATCCCGATGCAATTTCTGTGTTTCATCAACACTCTGATATTCCACAGATTACAGAATGCCACCAGATGTGCATCGGAAACTACTACTGGTCTTCCAGGGAACGACGAAACCACAGACTGTTTGAGACATACCCCGTGGAGGAAAGTGTGCACGGTGACTGTTGTATTCAATCCCGATGCCATTTCTGTGTTTCATCAACAATCTGATAGTCCACAGATTACAGAATGCCTCCAGATGTGCATCGGAAACTACAACTGGTCTTCCAGGGAACGATCAAAGCCTAGACTGTTTGAGACATTGCCTCCATGGAAGGCAGTGCGCATGGTGACTGTGGTACTCAATCCCGATGCAATTTCTGTGTTTCATCACCACTCTGATAGTCCACAGATAACAGAATGCCACCAGATGTGCATCGGAAACTGCTACTGGTCTTCCAGGGAACGATCAAAGCGTAGACTGTTTGAGACATTACTCCCATGGAGGAACGTGCGCATGGTGACTGTTGTATTCAATCCCGATGCAATTTCTGTGTTTCATCAACACTCTGATAGTCCACACATTACAGAATGCCACGAGATGTGCATCGGAAACTACTACTGGTCTTCCATGGAACTATCAAAGCGTAGACTGTTTCAGACATCACTCCCATGGAGGAAAGTGCGCATGGTGACTGTTGTATTCAATCCCGATGCAATTTCTGTGTTTCATCAACACTCTGATAGTCCACAGATTACAGAATGCCTCCAGATGTGCATCAGAAACTACTACTGGTCTTCCAGGGAACGATCAAAGCTTAGACTGTTTGCCACATTACTCCAATGGAGGAAAGTAAGCATGGTGACTGTTGTATTCAATCACGATGCAATTTCTGTGTTGCATCAACACTCTGATAGTCCACAGATTACAGAATGCCTCCAGATGTGGATCGGAAACTACTACTGGTCTTCAAGGGAACGATTAAATCATAGATTGTTTCAGGATTACTCCCATGGAGGAAAGTGCGCTTTTTGACTGTTTTATTCAATCCCGATGCAATTTCTGTGTTTCATCAACACTCGGATAGTCCACAGATTACAGAATGCCACCAGACGTGCATCGGAAACTACTACTGGTCTTCCAGGGAACGATCAAAGCGTAGACTGTTTGAGTCATTACTCCCATGGAGGAAAGTGGGCATGGTGACTGTTGTATTCAATCCCGATGCAATTTCTCTATTTCATCAACATTCTGACAGTCCACAGATTACAGAATGCCACCAGATGTGCATCGGAAACTACTACCGGTCTTACAGGGAACGATCAAAGCGTAGACTGTTTGAGACATAACTCCCATGGAGGAACGTGCGCATGATGACTGTTGTATTCAATCCCGATGCAATTTCTGTGTTTCATCAACACTCTGATAGTCCACACATTACAGAATGTTACGAGATGCGCATCGGAAACTACTACTGGTCTTCCAGGGAACTATCAAAGCGTAGACTGTTTCGGACATCACTCCCATGGAGAAAAGTGCGCATGGTGACTGTTGTATTCAATCCCGATGCAATTTCTGTGTTTCCTCAACACTCTGATAGTCCACAGATTACAGAATGCCTCCAGATGTGCATCAGAAACTACTACTGGTCTTCCAGGGAACGATCAAAGCGTGGACTGTTTGACACATTACTCCCATTTAGGAAAGTAAGCATGGTGACTGTTGTATTCAATCCCGATGCAATTTCTGTGTTGCATCAACACTCTGATAGTAAACTGATTACAGAATGCCTCCAGATGTGCATCAGAAACTACTACTGGTCTTCCACGGAACGATTAAAGCGTAGACTGTTTGAGGATTACGTCCCATGGAGGAAAGTGCGCATGGTGACTGTTGTATTCAATCCCGCTGCAATTACTGTGTTTCATCAACACTCTGATAGTCCACAGGTTACAGAATGCCACCAGACGTGCATCGGAAACTACTACTGGTCTTCAAGGGAACTATCAAACCCTAGACTGTTTGAGACATTACTCCCGTGGAGGAAAGTGGGCATGGTGACTATTGTATTCAATCCCGATGCAATTTCTGTATTTCATCAACACTCTGATAGTCCACAGATTACAGAATTCCACTAGATGTGCATCGGAAACTACTACTGGTCTACCAGGGAACCATCAAAGAGTAGACTGTTTCAGACATCACTCCCATGGAGAAAAGTGCGCATGGTGAGTGTTGTATTCAATCCCGATGCAATTTCTGTGTTTCATCAACACTCTGATAGTCCACAGATAACAGAATGCCTCCAGATGTACATCGGAAACTGCTACTGGTCTTGCAGGGAACGATCAAAGCGTAGACTGTTTCAGACATTACTCCCATGGAGGAAAGTGTGCACGGTGACTGTTGTATTCAATCTCGATGCCATTTCTGTGTTTCATCAACAATCTGATAGTCCACAGATTACAGAATGCCTCCAGATGTGCATCGGAAACTACAACTGGTCTTCCTGGGAACGATCAAAGCCTAGACTGTTTAAGACATTGCCTCCATGGCAGGCAGTGCGCATGGTGACTGTGGTACTCAATCCCGATGCAATTTCTGTGTTTCATCACCACTCTGATAGTCCACAGATAACAGAATGCCACCAGATGTGCATCGGAAACTGCTACTGGTCTTCCAGGGAACGATCAATGCGTAGACTGTTTGAGACATTACTCCCATGGAGGAACGTGCGCATGGTGACTGTTGTATTCAATCACGATGCAATTTCTGTGTTTCATCAACACTCTGATAGTCCACAGATTACAGAATGCCTCCAGATGTGCATCAGAAACTACTACTGGTCTTCCAGGGAACGATCAAAGCGTAGACTGTTTGACACATTACTCCAATGGAGGAAAGTAAGCATGGTGACTGTTGTATTCAATCCCGATGCAATTTCTGTGTTGCATCAACACTCTGATAGTCCACAGATTACAGAATGCCTCCAGATGTGCATCGGAAACTACTACTGGTCTTCAAGGGAACGATTAATGCATAGATTGTTTCAGGATTACTCCCATGGAGGAAAGTGCGCTTTTTGACTGTTTTATTCAATCCCGATGCAATTTCTGTGTTTCATCAACACTCGGATAGTCCACAGATTACAGAATGCCACCAGACGTGCATCGGAAACTACTACTGGTCTTCCAGGGAACGATCAAAGCGTAGACTGTTTGAGACATAACTCCCGTGGAGGAACGTGCGCATGGTGACTGTTGTATTCAATCCCGATGCAATTTCTGTGTTTCATCAACACTCTGATAGTCCACACATTACAGAATGTTACGAGATGTGCATCGGAAACTACTACTGGTCTTCCAGGGAACGATCAAAGCGTAGACTGTTTGAGACATAACTCCCGTGGAGGAACGTGCGCATGGTGACTGTTGTATTCAATCCCGATGCAATTTCTGTGTTTCATCAACACTCTGATAGTCCACACACTACAGAATGCCACGAGATGTGCATCGGAAACTACTACTGGTCTTCCAGGGAACTATCAAAGCGTAGACTGTTTCAGACATCACTCCCATGGAGAAAAGTGCGCATGGTGACTGTTGTATTCAATCCCGATGCAATTTCTGTGTTTCATCAACACTCTGATAGTCCACAGATTACAGAATGCCTCCAGATGTGCATCAGAAACTACTACTGGTCTTCCAGGGAACGATCAAAGCGTAGACTGTTTGACACATTACTCCAATGGAGGAAAGTAAGCATGGTGACTGTTGTATTCAATCCCGATGCAATTTCTGTGTTGCATCAACACTCTGATAGTCCACAGATTACAGAATGCCTCCAGATGTGCATCGGAAACTACTACTGGTCTTCAAGGGAACGATTAAAGCATAGATTGTTTCAGGATTACTCCCATGGAGGAAAGTGCGCTTTTTGACTGTTTTATTCAATCCCGATGCAATTTCTGTGTTTCATCAACACTCGGATAGTCCACAGATTACAGAATGCCACCAGACGTGCATCGGAAACTACTACTGGTCTTCCAGGGAACGATCAAAGCGTAGACTGTTTGAGACATAACTCCCGTGGAGGAACGTGCGCATGGTGACTGTTGTATTCAATCCCGATGCAATTTCTGTGTTTCATCAACACTCTGATAGTCCACACATTACAGAATGTTACGAGATGTGCATCGGAAACTACTACTGGTCTTCCAGGGAACGATCAAAGCGTAGACTGTTTGAGACATAACTCCCGTGGAGGAACGTGCGCATGGTGACTGTTGTATTCAATCCCGATGCAATTTCTGTGTTTCATCAACACTCTGATAGTCCACACATTACAGAATGTTACGAGATGTGCATCGGAAACTACTACTGGTCTTCCAGGGAACTATCAAAGCGTAGGCTGTTTCGGACATCACTCCCATGGAGAAAAGTGCGCATGGTGACTGTTGTATTCAATCCCGATGCAATTTCTGTGTTTCCTCAACACTCTGATAGTCCACAGATTACAGAATGCCTCCAGATGTGCATCAGAAACTACTACTGGTCTTCCAGGGAACGATCAAAGCGTAGACTGTTTGACACATTACTCCCATTTAGGAAAGTAAGCATGGTGACTGTTGTATTCAATCCCGATGCAATTTCTGTGTTGCATCAACACTCTGATAGTAAACTGATTACAGAATGCCTCCAGATGTGCATCAGAAACTACTACTGGTCTTCAAGGGAACGATCAAAGCGTAGACTCTTTGACACATTACTCCCATGGAGGAAAGTAAGCATGGTGACTGTTGTATTCAATCCCGATGCAATTTCTGTGTTGCATCAACACTCTGATAGTAAACAGATTACAGAATGCCTCCAGATGTGCATAGGAAACTACTACTGGTCTTCCACGGAACGATTAAAGCGTAGACTGTTTGAGGATTACTCCCATTGAGGAAAGTGCGCATGGTGACTGTTGTATTCAATCCCGATGCAATTACTGTGTTTCATCAACACTCTGATAGTCCACAGGTTACAGAATGCCACCAGACGTGCATCGGAAACTACTACTGGTCTTCAAGGGAACTATCAAACCCTAGACTGTTTGAGACATTACTCCCGTGGAGGAAAGTGGGCATGGTGACTGTTGTATTCAATCCCGATGCAATTTCTGTATTTCATCAACACTCTGATAGCCCACAGATTACAGATTTCCACTAGATGTACATCGGAAACTACTACTGGTCTACCAGGGAACCATCAAAGAGTAGACTGTTTCAGACATCACTCCCATGGAGAAAAGTGCGCATGGTGAGTGTTGTATTCAATCCCGATGCAATTTCTGTGTTTCATCAACACTCTGATAGTCCACAGATAACAGAATGCCTCCAGATGTGCATCGGAAACTGCTACTGGTCTTGCAGGGAACGTTCAAAGCGTAGACTGTTTCAGACATTACTCCCATGAGGGAAAGTGAGCATGGTGACTGTTGTATTCAATCCCGATGCAATTTCTGTGTTTCATCAACACTCTGATAGTCCACAGGTTACAGAATGCCACCAGACTTGCATCGGAAACTACTACTGGTCTTCCAGGGAACGATCAAAGCGTAGACTGTTTGAGTCATTACTCCCGTGGAGGAAAGTGGGCATGGTGACTGTTGTATTCAATCCCGATGCAATTTCTCTATTTCATCAACATTCTGACAGTACACAGGTTACAGAATGCCACCAGATGTGCATCGGAAACTACTACCGGTCTTCCAGGGAACGATCAAAGCGTAGACTGTTTGAGACATAACTCCCGTGGAGGAACGTGCGCATGGTGACTGTTGTATTCAATCCCGATGCAATTTCTGTGTTTCATCAACACTCTGATAGTCCACACATTACAGAATGTTACGAGATGTGCATCGGAAACTACTACTGGTCTTCCAGGGAACTATCAAAGCGTAGACTGTTTCGGACATCACTCCCATGGAGAAAAGTGCGCATGGTGACTGTTGTATTCAATCCCGATGCAATTTCTGTGTTTCCTCAACACTCTGATAGTCCACAGATTACAGAATGCCTCCAGATGTGCATCAGAAACTACTACTGGTCTTCCAGGGAACGATCAAAGCGTAGACTGTTTGACACATTACTCCCATTTAGGAAAGTAAGCATGGTGACTGTTGTATTCAATCCCCATGCAATTTCTGTGTTGCATCAACACTCTGATAGTAAACTGATTACAGAATGCCTCCAGATGTGCATCAGAAACTACTACTGGTCTTCCAGGGAACGATCAAAGCGTACACTCTTTGACACATTACTCCCATGGAGGAAAGTAAGCATGGTGACTGTTGTATTCAATCCCGATGCAATTTCTGTGTTGCATCAAAACTCTGATAGTAAACAGATTACAGAATGCCTCCAGCTGTGCATAGGAAACTACTACTGGTCTTCCACGGAACGATTAAAGCGTAGACTGTTTGAGGATTACTCCCATGGAGGAAAGTGGGCATGGTGACTGTTGTATTCAATCCCGATGCAATTTCTGTCTTTCATCAACATTCTGATAGTCCACAGATTACAGAATACCTCCAGATGTGCATCGGAAACTACTACTGGTCTTCAAGGGAACTATCAAACCCTAGACTGTTTGAGACATTACTCCCGTGGAGGAAAGTGGGCATGGTGACTGTTGTATTCAATCCCAATGCAATTTCTGTATTTCATCAACACTCCGATAGTCCACAGATTACAGAATTCCACTAGATGTGCATCGGAAACTACTACTGGTCTACCAGGGAACCATCAAAGAGTAGACTGTTTCAGACATCACTCCCATGGAGAAAAGTGCGCATGGTGAGTGTTGTATTCAATCCCGATGCAATTTCTGTGTTTCATCAACACTCTGATAGTCCACAGATAACAGAATACCTCCAGATGTGCATCGGAAACTGCTACTGGTCTTGCAGGGAACGTTCAAAGCGTAGACTGTTTCAGACATTACTCCCATGAAGGAAAGTGAGCATGGTGACTGTTGTATTCAATCCTGATGCAATTTCTGTGTTTCATCAACACTCTGATAGTCCACAGGTTACAGAATGCCACCAGACGTGCATCGGAAACTACTACTGGTCTTCAAGGGAACTATCAAACAATAGACTGTGTCAGACATTACTCCCGTGAAGGAAAGTGGGCATGGTGATTGTTGTATTCAATCCCGATGCAACTTCTGTGTTTCATCAACACTCTGATAGTCCACAGATTACAGAATGGCACCAGATGTGTATCGGAAACTACTACTGGTCTTCCAGGGAACGATCAAAGCGTAGACTCTCTGAGACATTACTCCCGTGTAGGAAAGTGCGCATGGTGACTGTTGCATTCAATCCCGATGCAATATCTGTGTTTCATCAACACTCTGATAGTCCACAGATTACAGAATGCTAGCAGATGTGCATCGGAAACTACTACTGGTCTTCCAGGGAACGATCAAAGCGTAGACTGTTTGAGATATACCTCCCGTGGAGGAAAGTGCGCATGGTGACTGTTGTATTCAATCCCGATTCAATTCCTGTGTTTCATCAACACTCTGATAGTCCACAGATTACAGAATGCCTCCATATGTGCATTGGAAACTACTACTGGTCTTCCAGGGAACGATCAAATCGTAGACTGTTTGAGACATTACTCCCATGGAGGAAAGTGCGCATGGTGACTGTTGCTTTCAATCCCGATGCAATCTCTGTGTCTCATCAACAGTCTGATAGTCCAAAGATTACAGAATGCCTCCAGATGTGCATCGGAAACTACGACTGGTCTTCCAGGGAACGAACAAAGCGTAGACTCTTTGAGACATTACTCCCATAGAGGAAAGTGTGCATGGCGAAGGTTGTATTCAATCCCGATGCAATTTCTGTGTTTCATCAACACTCTGATAGTCCACAGATTACAGAATGCCTCCAGATGTGCATCGGAAACTGCTACTGGTCTTCCAGGGAACGATCAAAGCGTAGACAGTTTGAGGCATTACTCCCATGGAGGAAAGTGCGCATGGTGACTGTTGTATTCAATCCCGGTGCAATTTGTGTGTTTCATCAACACTCTGATATTCCACAGATTACAGAATGCCACCAGATGTGCATCGGAAACTACTACTGGTCTTCCAGGGAACGACGAAAGCATAGACTGTTTGAGACATACCAGCGTGGAGGAAAGTGCGCACTGTGACTGTTGTATTCCATCCCAATGCATTTTCTGTGTTTCATCAACACTCTGATAGTCCACAGATTACAGAATGCCTCCAGATGTGCATCAGAAACTACTACTGGTCTTCCAGGGAACGATCAAAGCGTAGACTGTTTGCACATTACTCCCATGGAGGAAAGTAAGCATGGTGACTGTTGTACTCAATCCCGATGCAATTTCTGTGTTGCATCAACACTCTGATAGTAAACAGATTACAGAATGCCTCCAGATGTGCATAGGAAACTACTACTGGTCTTCCACGGAACGATTAAAGCGTAGACTGTTTGAGGATTACTCCCATGGAGGAAAGTGCGCATGGTGACTGTTGTATTCAATCCCGATGCAATTACTGTGTTTCATCAACACTCTGATAGTCCACAGGTTACAGAATGCCACCAGACGTGCATCGGAAACTACTACTGGACTTCAAGATAACTATCAAACCCTAGACTGTTTGAGACATTACTCCCGTGGAGGAAAGTGGGCATGGTGACTGTTGTATTCAATCCCGATGCAATTTCTGTATTTCATCAACACTCTGTTAGTCCACAAATTACAGAATTCCACTAGATGTGCATCGGAAACTACTACTGGTCTACCAGGGAACCATCAAAGAGTAGACTGTTTCAGACATCACTCCCATGGAGAAAAGTGCGCATGGTGAGTGTTGTATTCAATCCCGATGCAATTTCTGTGTTTCATCAACACTCTGATAGTCCACAGATAACAGAATGCCTCCAGATGTGGATCGGAAACTGCTACTGGTCTTGCAGGGAACGATCAAAGCGTAGACTGTTTCAGACATTACTCCCATGAAGGAAAGTGAGCATGGTGACTGTTGTATTCAATCCCGATGCAATTTCTGTGTTTCATCAACACTCTGATAGTCCACAGGTTACAGAATGCCACCAGATGTGCATCGGAAACTACTACTGGTCTTCCAGGGAACGACGAAAGCACAGACTGTTTGAGACATACCCCCGTGGAGGAAAGTGTGCACGGTGACTGTTGTATTCAATCCCGATGCCATTTCTGTGTTTCATCAACACTCTGATAGTCCACACATTACAGAATGCCACGAGATGTGCATCGGAAACTACTACTGGTCTTCCAGGGAACTATCAAAGCGTAGACTGTTTCAGACATCACTCCCATGGAGAAAAGTGCGCATGGTGACTGTTGTATTCAATCCCGATGCAATTTCTGTGTTTCATCAACACTCTGATAGTCCACAGATTACAGAATGCCTCCAGATGTGCATCAGAAACTACTACTGGTCTTCCAGGGAACGATCAAAGCGTAGACTGTTTGACACATTACTCCAATGGAGGAAAGTAAGCATGGTGACTGTTGTATTCAATCCCGATGCAATTTCTGTGTTGCATCAACACTCTGATAGTCCACAGATTACAGAATGCCTCCAGATGTGCATCGGAAACTACTACTGGTCTTCAAGGGAACGATTAAAGCATAGATTGTTTCAGGATTACTCCCATGGAGGAAAGTGCGCTTTTTGAATGTTTTATTCAATCCCGATGCAATTTCTGTGTTTCATCAACACTCGGATAGTCCACAGATTACAGAATGCCACCAGACGTGCATCGGAAACTACTACTGGTCTTCCAGGGAACGATCAAAGCGTAGACTGTTTGAGTCATTACTCCCGTGGAGGAAAGTGGGCATGGTGACTGTTGTATTCAATCCCGATGCAATTTCTCTATTTCATCAACATTCTGACAGTCCACAGATTACAGAATCCCACCAGATGTGCATCGGAAAATACTACCGGTCTTCCAGGGAACGATCAAAGCGTAGACTGTTTGAGACATAACTCCCGTGGAAGAACGTGCGCATGGTGACTGTTGTATTCAATCCCGATGCAATTTCTGTGTTTCATCAACACTCTGATAGTCCACACATTACAGAATGTTACGAGATGTGCATCGGAAACTACTACTGGTGTTCCAGGGAACTATCAAAGCGTAGACTGTTTCGGACATCACTCCCATGGAGAAAAGTGCGCATGGTGACTGTTGTATTCAATCCCGATGCAATTTCTGTGTTTCCTCAACACTCTGATAGTCCACAGATTACAGAATGCCTCCAGATGTGCATCAGAAACTACTACTGGTCTTCCAGGGAACGATCAAAGCGTAGACTGTTTGACACATTACTCCCATTTAGGAAAGTAAGCATGGTGACTGTTGTATTCAATCCCGATGCAATTTCTGTGTTGCATCAACACTCTGATAGTAAACTGATTACAGAATGCCTCCAGATGTGCATCAGAAACTACTACTGGTCTTCCAGGGAACGATCAAAGCGTAGACTCTTTGACACATTACTCCCATGGAGGAAAGTAAGCATGGTGACTGTTGTATTCAATCCCGATGCAATTTCTGTGTTGCATCAACACTCTGATAGTAAACAGATTACAGAGTGCCTCCAGATGTGCATAGGAAACTACTACTGGTCTTCCACGGAACGATTAAACCGTAGACTGTTTGAGGATTACTCCCATGGAGGAAAGTGCGCATGGTGACTGTTGTATTCAATCCCGATGCAATTACTGTGTTTCATCAACACTCTGATAGTCCACAGGTTACAGAATGCCACCAGACGTGCATCGGAAACTACTACTGGTCTACCAGGGAACCATCAAAGATTAGACTGTTTCAGACATCACTCCCATGGAGAAAAGTGCGCATGGTGAGTGTTGTATTCAATCCCGATGCAATTTCTGTGTTTCATCAACACTCTGATAGTCCACAGATAACAGAATGCTCCAGATGTGCATCGGAAACTGCTACTGGTCTTGCAGGGAACGTTCAAAGCGTAGACTGTTTCAGACATTACTCCCATGAAGGAAAGTGAGCATGGTGACTGTTGTATTCAATCCCGATGTAATTTCTGTGTTTCATCAACACTCTGATAGTCCACAGGTTACAGAATGCCACCAGACGTGCATCGGAAACTACTACTGGTCTTCAAGGGAACTATCAAACAATAGACTGTGTCAGACATTACTCCCGTGGAGGAAAGTGCGCATGGTGACTGTTGCTTTCAATCCCGATGCAATCTCTGTGTCTCATCAACAGTCTGATAGTCCAAAGATTACAGAATGCCTCCAGATGTGCATCGGAAACTACGACTGGTCTTCCAGGGAACGAACAAAGCGTAGACTCTTTGAGACATTACTCCCCTGGAGGAAAGTGTGCATGGCGACTGTTGTATTCAATCCAGATGCAATTTCTGTGTTTCATCAAAACTATAAAGTTCCACAGATTAGAGAATGCCTCCAGATGTGCATCGGAAACTACTACTGGTCTTCCAGGGAACGACGAAAGCATAGACTGTTTGAGACATACCAGCGTGGGGGAAATTGCGCACTGTGACTGTTGTATTCCATCCCAATGCATTTTCTGTGTTTCATCAACACTCTGATAGTCCACAGATTACAGAATGCCTCCAGATGTGCATCGGAAACTACAACTGGTCTTCCAGGGAACGATCAAAGCCTAGACTGTTTGAGACATTGCTCCCATATAGGAAAGTGCGCATGGTGACTGTGGCACTCAATCCCGATGCAATTTCTGTGTTTCATCAACACCCTGATAGTCCACAGATTACAGAATTCCACTAGATGTGCATCGGAAACTACTACTGGTCTACCAGGGAACGATCAAAGCGTAGACTGTTTCAGACATTACACCCATTGAGGAAAGTGAGCATGGTGACTGTTGTATTCAATCCCGATGCAATTTCTGTGTTTCATCAACACTCTGATAGTCCACAGATTACAGAATGCCTCCAGATGTGCATCGGAAACTACTACTGGTCTTCCAGGGAACGATCAAGGCGTAGACTGTTTGAGACATTACTACCATGGAGGAATGTGCGCATGGTGACTGTTGTATTCAATCCCAATGCAATTTCTGTGTTTCATCAAAACTATAAAGTTCCACAGATTAGAGAATGCCTCCAGATGTGCATCGGAAACTGCTACTGGTCTTCCAGGGAACGATCAAAGCGTAAACTCTTTGAGGCATTACTCCCAATGAGGAAAGTGCGCATGGTGACTGTTGTATTCAATCCCGATGCATTTTCTGTGTTACATCAACACTTTGATAGTCCACAGATTACAGAATGCCTCCAGATGTGCATCGGAAACTACTACTGGCCCTCCAGGGAGCGATTAAAGCGTAAGTTGTTTCAGGATTACTCCCATGGAGGAAAGTGCGCATGGTGACTGTTTTATTCAATCCCGATGCAATTTCTGTGTTGCATCAACACTCTGATAGTCCACAGATTACAAAATGCTACCAGACTTGCATCGGAAACTACTACTGGTCTTCCAGGGAACGATCAAAGCGTAGACTGTTTGAGACATTACTCCCGTGGAGGAAAGTGGGCATGGTGACTGTTGTATTCAATCCCGATGCAATTTCTGTGTTTCCTTAACACTCTGATAGTCCACACATTACAGAATGCCACGAGATGTGCGTCTGAAACTACTACTGGTCTTCCAGGGAACTATCAAAGCGTAGACTGTTTCAGACATTACTCCCATGGAGAAAAGTGCGCATGGTGACTGTTGTATTCAATCCCGATGCAATATCTGTGTTTCATCAACACTCTGATAGTCCACAGATTACAGAATGCCAAGAGATGTCATCGGAAACTACTACTGGCCTAACAGGGAACGATCAAAGAGTAGACTGTTTCAGGCATTACTCCCGTGGAGGAAAGTTGGCATGGTGACTGTTGTATTCAATCCCGATGCAATTTCTGTGTTTCATCAACACTTTGATAGTCCACAGATTACAGAAAGCCTCCAGATGTGCATCGGAAACTACTACTGGCCTTCCAGGGAGCGATTAAATCGTAAATTGTTTCAGGATTACTCCCATGGAGGAAAGTGCGCATGGTGACTGTTTTATTCAATCCCGATGCAATTTCTGTGTTTCATCAACACTCTGATAGTCCACAGGTTACAGAATGCCACCAGACGTGCTTCGGAAACTACTACTGGTCTACCAGGGAACGATCAAATCGTAGACTGTTTGAGACATTACTCCCATGGAGGAAAGTGGTTATGGTGACTGTTGTATTCAATCCCGATGCAATATCTGTGTTTCATCAACACTCTGATAGTCCACTGATTACAGAATGCCACCAGATGTGCAGCGGAAACTACTACTGGTCTTCCAGGGAACGATCAAAGCGTAGACTGTTTGAGACATTACTCCCGTGGAGGAAAGTGCGCATGGTGACTGTTGCATTCAATCCGGACGCAATTTCTGTGTTTCATCAACACTCTGATAGTCCACACATTACAGAATGCCTCCAGATGTGCATCGAAAACTACTACGAGTCTTCCAGGGAACGATTAAAGCGTAGACTGTTCCAGACATTACTCCCACGGAGGAAAGTAAGCATGGTGACTGTTGTATTCAATTCCGTGGCAATTACTGAGTTTCATCAACACTTTGAAGGTCCACAGATTACAGAAGGCCTCCAGATGTGCATCGAAAAGTACTACTGGTCTTCCACGGAACGATTAAAGCGTAGACTGTTTGAGGATTACTCCCATGGAGGAAAGTGCGCATGGTGACTGTTGTATTTAATCCCCATGCAATTTCTGTGTTTCATCAACACTCTGATAGTCCACAGGTTACAGAATGCCACCAGACGTGCATCGGACACTACTACTGGTCTTCCAGGGAACGATCAAAGCCTAGACTGTTTGAGACATTGCTTCCATGGAAGGCAGTGCGCATGGTGACGGTGGTACTCAATCCCGATGCAATTTCTGTGTTTCATCACCACTCTGATAGTCCACAGATTACTGAATGCTACCAGACGTGCATCGGAAACTACTACTGGTCTTCCAGGGAACGATCAAAGCGCAGACTGTTTGAGACATTACTCCCGTGGAGGAAAGTGGGCATGGTGACAGTTGTATTCAATCCCGATGCAATTTCTGTATTTCATCAACTCTCTGACAGTCCACAGATTACAGAATGCCACCAGATGTGCATCGGAAACCACTACCGGTCTTCCAGGGAACGATCAAAGCGTAGACTGTTTGAGACATAACTCCCATGGAGGAACGTGCGCATGGTGACTGTTGTATTCAATCCCGATGCAATTTATGTGTTTCATCAACACTCTGATAGTCCACACATTACAGAATGTTACGAGATGTGCATCGGAAACTACTACTGGTCTTCCAGGGAACTATCAAAGCGTAGACTGTTTCAGACATCACTCCCATGGAGAAAAGTGCGCATGGTGACTGTTGTATTCAATCCCGATGCAATTTCCGTGTTTCATCAACACTCTGATAGTCCACAGATTACAGAATGCCTCCAGATGAACATCAGAAACTACTACTGGTCTTCTAGGGAACGATCAAAGCGTAGACTGTTTGACACATTACTCCCATGGAGGAAAGTAAGCATGGTGACTGTTGAATTCAATCCCGATGCAATTTCTGTGTTGCATCAACACTCTGATAGTAAACTGATTACAGAATGCCTCCAGACGTGCATCAGAAACTACTACTGGTCTTCCAGGGAACGATCAAAGCGTAGACTGTTTGAGGATTACTCCCATGGAGGAAGGTAAGCATGGTGACTGTTGTATTCAATCCCGATGCAATTACTGTGTTTCATCAACACTCTGATAGTCCACAGGTTACAGAATGCCACCAGACGTGCATCGGAAACTACTACTGGTCTTCAAGGGAACTATCAAACCCTAGATTATTTGAGACATTACTCCCGTGGAGGAAAGTGGGCATGGTGACTGTTGTATTCAATCCCGATGCAATTTCTGTATTTCATCAACACTCTGATAGTCCACAGATTACAAAATTCCACTAGATGTGCATCGGAAACTACTACTGGTCTACCAGGGAACCATCAAAGAGTAGACTGTTTCAGACATCACTCCCATGGAGAAAAGTGCGCATGGTGAGTGTTGTATTCAATCCCGATGCAATTTCTGTGTTTCATCAACACTCAGATAGTCCACAGATAACAGAATGCCTCCAGATGTGCATCGGAAACTGCTACTGGTCTTCCAGGGAACGATCAAAGCGTAGACTGTTTCAGACATTACTCCCATGAAGGAAAGTGAGCATGGTGACTGTTGTATTCAATCCCGATGCTATTTCTGTGTTTCATCAAAACTCTGATAGTCCACAGGTTACAGAATGCCACCAGACGTGCATCGGAAACTACTACTGGTCTTCAAGGGATCTATCAAACAATAGACTGTGTCAGACATTACTCCGTGAAGGAAAGTGGGCATGGTAATTGTTGTATTCAATCCCGATGCAATTTCTGTGTTTCATCAACACTCTGATAGTCCACAGATTACAGAATGCCACCAGATGTGCATCGGAAACTACTACTTGTCTTCCACGGAACGATCAAAGCGTAGACTCTCTGAGACATTACTCCCGTGTAGGAAAGTGAGCATGGTGAGTGTTGCATTCAATCCCGATGCAATTTCTGTGTTTCATCAACACTCTGATAGTCCACAGATTACAGAATGCTAGCAGATGTGCATCGGAAACTACTGCTGGTCTTCCAGGGAATGATCAATGCGTAGACTGTTTGAGATATACCTCCCGTGGAGGAAAGTGCGCATGGTGACTGTTGTATTCAATCCAGATTCAATTCCTGTGTTTCATCACCACTCGGATAGTCCACAGATTACAGAATGCCTCCATATGTGCATTGGAAACTACTACTGGTCTTCCAGGGAACGATCAAATCGTAGACTGTTTGAGACATTACTCCCATGGAGGAAAGTGCGCATGGTGACTGTTGCTTTCAATCCCGATGCAATCTCTTTGTCTCATCAACAGTCTGATAGTCCGAAGATTACAGAATGCCTCCAGATGTGCATCGGAAACTACGACTGGTCTTCCAGGGAACGAACAAAGCGTAGACTCTTTGAGACATTACTCCCATGGATTAAAGTGTGCATGGCGACTGTTGTATTCAATCCCAATGCAACTTCTGTGTTTCATCAACACTCTGATAGTCCACAGATTACAGAATGCCTCCAGATGTGCATCGGAAACTGCTACTGGTCTTCCAGGGAACGATCAAACCGTAGACAGTTTGAGGCATTACTCCCATGGAGGAAAGTGCGCATGGTGACTGTTGTATTCAATCCCGGTGCAATTTGTGTGTTTCATCAACACTCTGATATTCCACAGATTACAGAATGCCACACGATGTGCATCGGAAACTACTACTGGCCTTCCAGGGAACGACAAAAGCATAGACTGTTTGAGACATACCAGCGTGGAGGAAACTGCGCACTGTGACTGTTGTATTCCATCCCAATGCATTTTCTGTGTTTCATCAACACTCTGATAGTCCACAGATTACAGAATGCCTCCAGATGTGCATCGGAAACTACAACTGGTCTTCCAGAGAACGATCAAAGCCTAGACTGTTTGAGACATTGCTCCCATATAGGAAAGTGCGCATGGTGACTGTGGCACTCAATCCCGATGCAATTTCTGTGTTTCTTCAACACTCTGCTAGTCCACAGATAACAGAATGCCTCCTGATGTGCATCTGAAACTGCTACTGGTCTTCCAGGGAACGATCAAAGCGTAGACTGTTTCAGACATTACTCCCATGGAGGAAAGTGAGCATGGTGACTGTTGTATTCAATCCCGATGCATTTTCTGTGTTACATCAACACTTTGATAGTCCACAGATTACAGAATGCCTCCAGATGTGCATCGGAAACTACTACTGGCTTTCCAGGGAGCGATTAAAGCGTAAATTGTTTCAGGATTACTCCCATGGAGGAAAGTGCGCATGGTGACTGTTTTATTCAATCCCGATGCAATTTCTGTGTTTCATCAACACTCTGATAGTCCACAGATTACAGAATGCCACCAGACGTGCATCGGAAACTACTACTGGTCTTCCAGGGAACTATCAGTGCGCAGACTGTTTCAGACATTACTCCCATGGAGAAAAGTGCGCATGGTGACTGTTGTATTCAATCCCGATGCAATTTCTGTGTTTCATCAACACTTTGATAGTCCACAGATTACAGAATGCTACCAGATGTGCATCGGAAACTACTACTGGTCTTCCAGGGAACGATCAAAGCGTAGACTGTTTGAGATATACCTCTCGTGGAGGAAAGTGCGCATGGTGACTGTTGTATTCAATCCCGATTCAATTCCTGTGTTTCATCAACACTCTGATAGTCCACAGATTACAGAATGCCTCCATATGGCCATCGGAAACTACTACTGGTTTTCCAGGGAACGACCAAAGCGTAGACTGTTTGAGACATGGCTCTCATGGAGGAAAGTGCGCATGGTGACTGTTGTATTCAATCCCGATGCAATTTCTGTGTTTCATCAACACTCTGATAGTCCACAGATTACAGAATGTCTCCATATGTGCATTGGAAACTACTACTGGTCTTCCAGGGAACGATCAAATCGTAGACTGTTTGAGACATTACTCCCATGGAGGAAAGTGCGCATGGTGACTGTTGTTTTCAATCCCGATGCAATTTCTGTGTCTCATGAACAGTCTGATAGTCCACAGATTACAGAATGCCTCCAGATGTGCAGCGGAAACTACTACTGGTCTTCCAGGGAACGATTAAAGCGTAGACTCTTTGAGACATTACTCCCATGGAGGAAAGTGCGCATGGTGACTGTTGTATTCAATCCCGATGCAATATCTGTGTTTCATCAACACTCTGATAGTTCACAGATAACAGAATGCCTCCAGATGTGCATCGGAAACTGCTACTGGTCTTCCAGGGAACGATCAAAGCGTAGACTGTTTGAGACATTACTCCCATGGAGGAAAGTGCGCATGGTGACTGTTGTATTCAATCCCAATGCAATTTCTGTGTTTCATCAACACTCTAAAGGTCCACAGATTAGAGAATGCCTCCCGATGTGCATCAGAAACTACTACTGGTCTTCCAGGGAACGATCAAAGCGTAAACTCTTTGAGGCATTACTCAAAATGAGGAAAGTGCGCATGGTGACTGTTGTACCCAATCCCGATGCATTTTCTGTGTTTCATCAACACTCTGATAGTCAACAGATTACAGAATGCCTCCAGATGTGCATCGTAAACTACTACTGGTATTCCAGGGAACGATTAAAGCGTAGATTGTTTCAGGATTACTCCCATATAGGAAAGTGCGCATGGTGACTGTTTTATTCAATCCCGATGCAATATCTGTGTTTTATCAACACTCTGGTAGTCCACAGATTACAGAATGCCCCCAGACGTGCATCGGAAACTACTACTGGTCTTCCAGGGAACGATCAAAGCGTAGACTGTTTGAGACACTACTCCCGTGGAGGATAGTAAGCTTGGTGACTGTTGTATTCAATCCCGATGCAATTTCTGTATTTCATCAACACTCTGATAGTCCACAGATTACAGAATGCCTACAGATGTGCATCAGAAACTACTACTGGTCTTCCAGGGAACGATCAAAGCGTAAACAGTTTGAGGCATTACTCCCATGGAGGAAAGTGGTTATGGTGACTGTTGTATTCAATCCCGATGCAATATCTCTGTTTCATCAGCACTCTGATAGTCAACAGATTACAGAATGCCACCAGATGTGCATCGGAAACTACTACTGGTCTTCCAGGGCACGATCAAAGCGTAGACTGTTTGAGACTTTACTCCCGTGGAGGAAAGTGCGCATGGTGACTGTTGCATTCAATCCGGGCACAATTTCTGTGTTTCATCAACACTCTGATAGTCCACACATTACAGAATGCCTCCAGATGTGCATCGAAAACTACTACGAGTCTTCCAGGGAACGATCAAAGCGTAGACTGTTCCAGACATTACTCCCACGGAGGAAGGTGCGGATGGTGACTGCTGTATTCAATCCCGGTGCAAATTCTGCGTTTCATCAACACTCTGATAGTCCACAGATTACAGAATGCCTCCATATGTGCATCGGAAACTACTACTAGTCTTCCAGGGAACGATCAAAGCGTAGACTGTTTGAGACATGGCTCCCATGGAGGAAAGTGCGAATGGTGACTGTTGTATTCAATCCCGAAGCAATTTCTGTGTTTCATCAACACTCAGTTAGTCCACAGATTTCAGAATGCCTCCAGATGTGCATCGGAAACTACTTCTGGTCTTCCAGGGAACGATCAAAGCGTAGCCTGTTTGAGACACAGCTCTCATGGAAGAAAGTGCGCATAGTGACTGTTGTATTCAATACCGATGCAATTTCTGTGTTTCATCAACACTCTGATAGTCCACAGATTACAGAATGCCTCCAGATGTGCATCGGAAACTACTACTGGTCTTCCAGGGAATGATCAAAGCGTAAACAGTTTAAGGCATTACTCCCATGGAGGAAAGTGCGCATGGTGACTGTTGTATTCAATCCCGGAGCAATTTGTGTGTTTCATCAACACTCTGATATTCCACAGATTACAGAATGCCACCAGATGTGCATCGGAATCTACTACTGGTCTTCCAGGGAACGACGAAAGCATAGACTCTTTGAGACATACCCCCGTGGAGGAAAGTGCGCACGGTGACTGTTGTATTCCATCCCAATGCATTTTCTGTGTTTCATCAACACTCTGATAGTCCACAGATTACAGAATGCCACCGGATGTGCATTGGAAACTACTACTGGCCTTCCAGGGAACGATCAAAGTGTAGACTGTTTGGGACATTTCTCCCGTGGAGGAAAGTGCGCATGGTGACTGTTGTATTCAATCCCGATGAAATTTCTGTGTTTCATCAACACTGATAGCCCACAGATTACCGAATGCCACCAGATGTGCATCGGAAACTACTACTGGTCTTCCATGGAACGATCAAAGCGTATACGGTTTGAGAATTACTCCCATGGAGGAAAATGAACATAGTGACTGTTGTATTCAATCCCGATGCAATTTCTATATTTCATCAACACTATGATAGTCCACAGATTACAGAATGCCTCCGGATGTGCATTGGAAACTACTACTGGCCTTCTAGGGAACGATCAAATCGTAGACTGTTTGAGACACTACTCCCGTGGAGGAATGTGCGCATGGTGACTGTTGTATTCAATACCGATGCAATTTCTGTGTTTCATCAACACTCTAATAGTCCACAGATTACAGAATGCCTCCAGATGTCCATCGGAAACTACTACTGGTCTTCCAGGGAACGATCAAAGCGTAAACTCTTTGAGACATTACTCCCATGGAGGAAGGTGCGCATGGTGACTGTTGTATTCAATCCCGATGCAATTTCTGTGTTTCATCAACACTCTGATAGTCCACAGATTACAGAATACCTCCAGATGTGCATCGGAAACTACCACTGTTCTACCAGGGAACGATCAAAGCGTAGACTGTTTGAGACATTACTAACATGGAGGAAAATGCGCTTGGTGACTGTTGTATTCAATCCCGATGCAATTTTTGTGTTTCATCAACACTTTGAAGGTCCACAGATTACAGAATGCCTCCAGATGTGCATCGGAATCTTCCACTGGTCCTCCAGGGAACGATCAAAACGTATACTGTTTGAGACATTACTCCCGTGGATGAAAGTGCGCGTTGTGACTGTTGTATTCAATCCCGATGCAATTTCTGTGTTTCATCAACACTCTGATAGTCTACAGATTACAGAATGCCAATAGATGTGCATCGGAAACTACTACTGGTCTTAAAGGGAACGATCAAAGCGTAGACTTTTTGAGACATTACTCCCGTGGAGGAAAGTGCGCATGGTGACTGTTCTATTCAATCCCGATGCAATTTCTGTGTTTCATCAACACTTTGAAGGTAAACAGATTACAGAATGCCTCCAGATGTGCATCGGAAACTTCCACTGGTCCTCCAGGGAACGATCAAATCGTATACTGTTTGAGACATTACTCCCGTCGAGGAAAGTGCGCGTTGTGACTGTTGTATTCAATCCCGATGCAATTTCTGTGTTTAATCAACACTCTGATAGTCCACAGATTACAGAATGCCTCCAGATGTGCATCGGACACTACCACTGTTCTTCCAGGGAACGATCAAAGCGTAGACTGTATGAGACATTACTAACATGGAGGAAAGTGCGCATGGTGACTGTTGTATTCAATCCCGATACAATTTCTGTGTTTCATCAACACTTTGAAGGTCCACAGATTACAGAATGCCTCCAGATGTGCATCGGAAACTTCCACTGGTCCTCCAGGGAACGATCAAATCGTAATCTGTTTGAGACATTACTCCAATGGAGGAAAGTGCGCATGGTGACAGTTGTATTCAATCAAAAGGCAATTTCTGTGTGTCATCAACACTCTCATAGTCCACAGATTATAGAATGCCACCAGACGTGCATCGGAAACTACTACAGGTCTTCCAGTTAACGATCAAAGCGTAGATTGTTTGAGACATTACTCCCGTGGAGGAAAGTGCGCATGGTGACTGTTGTATTCAATCCCGATGCAATTTCTGTGTTTCGTCAACACTCTGATAGTCCACAGATTACAGAATGCCTCCAGATGTGCATCGGAAACTACTACTGGACTTCCAAGAAACGATCAAAGCGTAGACTGTTTGAGGCATTACTCCCATGGAGGAAAGTTCGCATGGTGACTGTTGTATTCAATCCCGATTCAATTTCTGTGTTTCATCTACACTCTGATAGTCCACAGATTACGGAATGCCACCAGATGTGCATCGGAGACTACTACTGGTCTTCCAGAGAGAGATCAAAGCGTAGACTGTTTGAGAGTTACTCCCATGGAGGAAAGTGCGCATGGTGACTGTTGTATTCAATCCCGATGCAATTTCTGTTTTTCATCAACACACTGATAGTCCACAGATTACAGAATGCTCCTAGATGTGTTCGGTAACTATTACTGTTCTTCCAGGGAACGATCAAAGCGTAGACTGTTTGAGACATTACTCCCACGGAGAAAAGTGGTCACAGTGACTGTTGTATTTAATCCTGATGCAATTTCTGTGTTTCATCAACTCTCTGATAGTCTGCAGATTACAGAATGCCTCAAGATGTGCATCGGAAACTAACACTGGTCTTCCAGGGAATGATCAAAGCGTAGACTGTTAGAGACTTTACTCACATGGAGGAAAGTGCGCATGGTGACTGTTGTATTCAATCCCGATGCAATTTCTGTGTTTCATCAACACTCTGATAGTCCACAGATTACAGAATGCCTCCAGATGTGCATCGGAAACTACTACTGGTCATCCAGGGAACGATCAAACCGTATGCTGTTTGAGACATTACTCCCATGGAGGAAGGTGCGCATGCTGACTGTTGTATTCAATCCCGATGCAATTTCTGTGTTTCATCAACACTCTGATAGTCCACACATTACAGAATGCCTCCAGATGGGCATCGGAAACTACCACTGTTCTTCCAGGGAACGATCAAACGTAGTCAGTTTGAGACATTACTCCCGTGGAGGAAAGTGCGCATGGTGACTGTTGTATTCAATCCCGATGCAATTTCTGTGTTTCGTCAACACTCTGATAGTCCACAGATTACAGAATGCCTCCAGATGTGCATCGGAAACTACTACTGGACTTCCAAGAAACGATCAAAGCGTAGACTGTTTGAGACATTACTAGCGTGGAGGAAAGTGCGCGTTGCGACTGTTGTATTCAATCCCGATGCAATTTCTGTGTTTCATCAACACTCTGATAGTCCACAGATTACAGAATGCCAATAGATGTGCATCGGAAACTACAACTGGTCTTAAAGGGAACGATCAAAGCGTAGACTGTTGGGACATTACTCCCGTGGAGGAAAGTGCGCATGGTGACTGTTGTATTCACACCGATGGAATTTCTGTGTTTCATCATCACTCTGATAGTCCACAAATTACAGAATATCACCAGACGTGCATCGGAAACTACTACTGGTCATCCAGGGAACGATCAAATCGTAGGCTGTTTGAGACATTACTCCCATGGAGGAAGGTGCGCATGGTGACTGTTGTATTCAATCCCGATGCAATTTCTGTGTTTCATCAACACTCTGATAGTCCACAGATTACAGAATGCCACCAGATGTGCTTCGGAAACTACTACTTGTCTTCCACGGAACGATCAAAAAGTAGACTGTTTGAGGCATTACTCCCGTGGAGGAAAGTGCGCATGGTGACTGTTTTATTCAATCCCGATGCAATTTCTGTGTTTCATCAACTCTCTGATAGTCCACAGATTACAGAATGCCACCAGATGTGCATCGGAAACTACTACTGGTCTTCCAGGGAACGATCAAAGCGTAGACTGTTTGACAATTACTCCCATTCAGAAAAGTGCGCAAGGTGACTGTTGTATTCAATCCCGATGCAATTTCTGTGTTTCATCAACACTCAGTTATTCCACAGATTTGAGATTGCCTCCAGATGTGCATCGGAAACTACTACTGGTCTTCCAGGGAACGATCAAAGCGTAGACCGTTTCAGAGATTACTCCCATGGAGAAAAGTGTGCACGGTGACTATTGTATTCATTCCCGATTCAATTTCTGTGTTTCATCAACACTCTGATACTCCACAGATTACAGAATGCCTCCAGATGTGCATCGGAAACTGCTACTGGTCTTCCAGTGAACGATTAAAGCGTAGACTGTTAGACACATTACTCGCATGGAGGAAAGTGCGCATGGTGACTGTTGTATTCAATCCCGATGCAATTTCTGTGTTTCATCAACACTCTGATAGTCCACAGATTACAGAATGCCTCCAGATGTGCATCGGACACTACCACTGTTCTTCCAGGGAACGATCAAAGCGTAGACTGTATGAGACATTACTAACATGGAGGAAAGTGCGCATGGTGACTGTTGTATTCAATCCCGATACAATTTCTGTGTTTCATCAACACTTTGAAGGTCCACAGATTACAGAATGCCTCCAGATGTGCATCGGAAACTTCCACTGGTCCTCCAGGGAACGATCAAATCGTAATCTGTTTGAGACATTACTCCAATGGAGGAAAGTGCGCATGGTGACAGTTGTATTCAATCCCAAGGCAATTTCTGTGTGTCATCAACACTCTCATAGTCCACAGATTATAGAATGCCACCAGACGTGCATCGGAAACTACTACAGGTCTTCCAGTTAACGATCAAAGCGTAGACTGTTTGAGACATTACTCCCGTGGAGGAAAGTGCGCATGGTGACTGTTGTATTCAATCCCGATGCAATTTCTGTGTTTCGTCAACACTCTGATAGTCCACAGATTACAGAATGCCTCCAGATGTGCATCGGAAACTACTACTGGACTTCCAAGAAACGATCAAAGCGTAGACTGTTTGAGGCATTACTCCCATGGAGGAAAGTTCGCATGGTGACTGTTGTATTCAATCCCGATTCAATTTCTGTGTTTCATCTACACTCTGATAGTCCACAGATTACAGAATGCCACCAGATGTGCATCGGAAACTACTACTTGTCTTCCAGGGAACGATCAAAGCGTATACTGTTTGAAAATTACTCCCATGGAGGAAACTGAACATGGTGAAAGTTGCATTCAATTCCGATGCTATTTCTATATTTCATCAACACTCTGATAGTTCACAGATTATAGAATGCCTACACATGTTCATCGGAAACTAGTACTGGTCTTCCAGGGAACGATCAAAGCGTAGACTGATTGACGCATTACTCCCATGGAGGAAAGTTCGCATGGTGACTGTTGTATTCACTCCCGATGCGATTTTAGTGTTTCATCAACACCCTGATAGTCCACAGATTACATAATGCCTCCAGATGTGCATCGGAAACTACTACTGGTCTTCCAGGGAACGATCAAAGCGTGGACTGTTAGAGACATTACTCCCAAGGAGGACAGTCCGCATAGTGACTGTTGTATTTAATCCCGATGAAATTTCTGTGTTTCATCAATACTCTGATAGTCCACAGATTACAGAATCCCTCCAGATGTGCATCGGAAACTACTACTGGTCTTCGAGGGAACGATCAAAGCGTAGACTGTTTGACAATTACTCCCATTCAGAAAAGTGCGCATGGTGACTGTTGTATTCAATCCCAATGCAATTTCTGTGTTTCATCAACACTCTGATAGTCCAGAGATTACAGAATGCCTCCAGATGTGCATCGGACACTACCACTGTTCTTCCAGGGAACGATCAAAGCGTAGACTGTTTGAGACATTACTAACATGGAGGAAAGTGCGCATGGTGACTGTTGTATTCAATCCCGATACAATTTCTGTGTTTCATCAACACTTTGAAGGTCCACAGATTACAGAATGCCTCCAGATGTGCATCGGAAACTAACACTGGTCTTCCAGGGAATGATCAAAGCGTAGACTGTAAGAGACTTTTCTCTCATGGAGGAAAGTGCGCATGGTGACTGTTGTATTCAATCCCGATGCAATTTCTGTGTTTCATCTACACTCTGATAGTCCACAGATTACAGAATACCTCCAGATGTGCATCGGTAACCATTACTGTTCTTCCAGGGAACGATCAAAGCGTAGACTGTTTGAGACATTAATCCTATGGAGGAAAGTGCGCATGGTGACTGTAGTATTCAATCCCGATGCAATTTGTGTGTTTCATCAACACTCTGATACTCCACAGATTACAGAATGCCTCCAGATGTGCATCGGAAACTACTACTGGTCATCCAGGGAACGATCAAACCGTAGACTGTTTGAGACATTACTCCTATGGAGGAAGGGGTGCATGGTGACTGTTGTATTCAATCCCGATTCAATTTCTGTGTTTCATCAACACTATGATACTCCACAGATTACAGAATGCCTCCAGATGTGCATCGGAAACTACTACTGGTCATCCAGGGAACGATCAAATCGTAGGGTGTTTGAGACATTACTCCCATGGAGGAAGGTGCGCATGGTGACTGTTGTATTCAATCCCGATGCAAGTTCTGTGTTTCATCAACACTCTGATAGTCCACAGATTGCAGAATGCCTCCAGATGGGCATCGGAAACTTCCACTGTTCTTCCAGGGAACGATCAAACGTAGTCAGTTTGAGACATTTCTCCAATTTAGGAAAGCGCGCATGGTGACTGTTGTATTCAATGCCGATGCGATTTCTGTGTTTCATCAACACTTTGAAGGTCCACAGATTACAGAATGCTTCCAGATGTGCCTCGTAAACTTCCACTGGTCCTCCAGGGAACGATCAAATCGTATACTGTTTGAGACATTACTCCTGTGGAGGAAAGTGCGCGTTGTGACTGTTGTATTCAATCCCGATGCAATTTCTGTGTTTCATCAACACTCTGATAGTCCACAGATTACAGAATGCCAATAGATGTGCATCGGAAACTACAACTGGTCTTAAAGGGAACGCTCAAAGCGTAGATTGTTGGGATATTACTCCCGTGGAGGAAAGTGCGCATGGTGACTGTTGTATTCACACCGATGGAATTTCTGTGTTTCATCATCACTCTGATAGTCCACAAATTACAGAATATCACCAGACGTGCATCGGAAACTACTACCGGTCATCCAGGGAACGATCAAATCGTAGGCTGTTTGAGAAATTACTCCCATGAAGGAAGGTGCGAATGGTGACTGTTGTATTCAATCCCGATGCAATTTCTGTGTTTCATCAACACTCTGATAGTCCACAGATTACAGAATGCCACCAGATGTGCATCGGAAACTACTACTTGTCTTCCACGGAACGATCAAAGAGTAGACTGTTTGAGGCATTACTCCCGTGGAGGAAAGTGCGCATGGTGACTGTTTTATTCAATACCGATGCAATTTCTGTGTTTCATCAACTCTCTGATAGTCCACAGATTACAGAATGCCACCAGATGTGCATCGGAAACTACTACTGGTCTTCCAGGGAACGATCAAAGCGTAGACCGTTTGACAATTACTCCCATTCAGAAAAGTGCGCATGGTGACTGTTGTATTCAATCCCGATGCAATTTCTGTGTTTCATCAACACTCTGATAGTCCAGAGATTACAGAATGCCTCCAGATGTGCATCGGACACTACCACTGTTCTTCCAGGGAACGATCAAAGCGTAGACTGTTTGAGACATTACTAACATGGAGGAAAGTGCGCATGGTGACTGTTGTATTCAATCCCGATACAATTTCTGTGTTTCATCAACACTTTGAAGGTCCACAGATTACAGAATGCCTCCAGATGTGCATCGGAAACTTCCACTGGTCCTCCAGGGAACGATCAAATCGTAATCTGTTTGAGACATTACTCCAATGGAGGAAAGTGCGCATGGTGACTGTTGTATTCAATCCCAAGGCAATTTCTGTGTGTCAACAACACTCTCATAGTCCACAGATTATAGAATGCCACCAGACGTGCATCGGAAACTACTACAGGTCTTCCAGTTAACGATCAAAGCGTAGACTGTTTGAGACATTACTCCTGTGGAGGAAAGTGCGCATGGTGACTGTTGTATTCAATCCCGATGCAATTTCTGTGTATCGTCAACACTCTGATAGTCCACAGATTACAGAATGCTTCCAGATGTGCATCGGAAACTACTACTGGACTTCCAAGAAACGATCAAAGCGTAGACTGTTTGAGGCATTACTCCCATGGAGGAAAGTTCGCATGGTGACTGTTGTATTCAATCCCGATTCAATTTCTGTGTTTCATCTACACTCTGATAGTCCACAGATTACAGAATGCCACCAGATGTGCATCGGAAACTACTACTTGTCTTCCAGGGAACGATCAAAGCGTATACTGTTTGAAAATTACTCCCATGGAGGTACCTGAACATGGTGAATGTTGCATTCAATTCCGATGCTATTTCTGTATTTCATCAACACTCTGATAGTTCACAGATTATAGAATGCCTACACATGTTCATCGGAAACTACTACTGGTCTTCCAGGGAACGATCAAAGCGTAGACTGTTTGAGACATTACTCCCATGGAGGAAAGTGCGCATGGTGACTGTTGTATTCAATCCCGATGCAATTTCTGTGTTTCATCAACAATCTAATAGTCCACAGATTACAGAATGCTTCCAGATGTGCATCGGTAACTATTACTGTTCTTCCAGGGAACGATCAAAACGTAGACTGTTTGAGACATTACTCCCATGGAGAAAAGTGTGCATAGTGACTGTTGTATTTAATCCCGATGCAATTTCTGTGTTTCATCAACAGTCTGATAGTCCGCAGATTACAGAATGCCTCCAGATGTGCAACGGAAACTACTACTGGACTTACAAGAAACGATCACAGCGTAGACTGATTGAGGCATTACTCCCATGGAGGAAAGTTCGCATGGTGACTGTTGTATTCACTCCCGATGCGATTTTAGTGTTTCATCAACACTCTGATAGCCCACAGATTACATAATGCCTCCAGATGTGCATCGGAAACTACTACTGGTCTTCCAGGGAACGATCAAAGCGTGTACTGTTAGAGACATTACTCGCAAGGAGGACAGTCCGCATAGTGACTGTTGTATTTAATCCCGATGAAATTTCTGTGTTTCATCAATACTCTGATATTCCACAGATTACAGAATCCCTCCAGATGTGCATCGGTAACTAACACTGGTCTACCAGGGAATGATCAAAGCGTAGACTGTAAGAGACTTTACTCTCATGGAGGAAAGTGCGCATGGTGACTGTTGTATTCAATCCCGATCTAATTTCTGTGTTTCATCTACACTCTGATAGTACACAGATTACAGAATACCTCCAGATGTGCATCGGTAACCATTACTGTTCTTCCAGGGAACGATCAAAGCGTAGACTGTTTGAGACATTACTCCCATGGAGGAAAGTGCGCATGGTGACTGTTGTATTTAATCCCGATGCAATTTGTGTGTTTCATCAACACTCTGATACTCCACAGATTACAGAATGCCTCCAGATGTGCATCGGAAACTACTACTGGTCATCCAGGGAACGATCAAACCGTAGACTGTTTGAGACATTACTCCTATGGAGGAAGGTGCGCATGGTGACTGTTGTATTCAATCCCGATACAATTTCTGTATTTCATCAACACTCTGATAGTCCACAGATTACAGAATGCCACCAGATGTGCATCGGAAACTACTACTTGTCTTCCAGGGAACGATCAAAGCGTATACTGTTTGAAAATTACTCCCATGGAGGAAACTGAACATGGTGAATGTTGCATTCAATTCCGATGCTATTTCTATATTTCATCAACACTCTGATAGTTCACAGATTATAGAATGCCTACACATGTTCATGGGAAACTAGTACTGGTCTTCCAGGGAACGATCAAAGCGTAGACTGATTGAGGCATTACTCCCATGGAGGAAAGTTCGCATGGTGACTGTTGTATTCACTCCCGATGCGATTTTAGTGTTTCATCAACACTCTGATAGTCCACAGATTACATAATGCCTCCAGATGTGCATCGGAAACTACTACTGGTCTTTCAGGGGACGATCAAAGCGTGGACTGTTAGAGACATTACTCGCAAGGAGGACAGTCCGCATACTGACTGTTGTATTTAATCCCGATGAAATTTTTGTGTTTCATCAATACTCTGATAGTCCACAGATTACAGAATCCCTCCAGATGTGCATCGGAAACTAACACTGGTCTTCCAGGGAATGATCAAAGCGTAGACTGTAAGAGACTTTCCTCTCATGGAGGAAAGGGCGCATGGTGACTGTTGTATTCAATCCCGATGCAATTTCTGTGTTTCATCTACACTCTGATAGTCCACAGACTACAGAATACCTCCAGATGTGCATCGGTAACCATTACTGTTCTTCCAGGGAACGATCAAAGCGTAGACTGTTTGAGACATTACTCCCATGGAGGAAAGTGCGCATGGTGACTGTTGTATTCAATCCCGATTCAATTTCTGTGTTTCATCAACACTATGATACTCCACAGATTACAGAATGCCTCCAGATGTGCATCGGAAACTACTACTGGTCATCCAGGGAACGATCAAACCGTAGACTGTTTGAGACATTACTCCTATGGAGGAAGGTGCGCATGGTGACTGTTGTATTCAATCCCGATTCAATTTCTGTGTTTCATCAACACTATGATACTCCACAGATTACAGAATGCCTCCAGATGTGCATCGGAAACTACTACTGGTCATCCAGGGAACGATCAAATCGTAGGCTGTTTGAGACATTACTCCCATGGAGGAAGGTGCGCATGGTGACAGTTGTATTCAATCCCGATGCAAGTCCTGTGTTTCATCAACACTCTGATAGTCCACAGATTGCAGAATGCCTCCAGATGGGCATCGCAAACTTCCACTGTCTTCCAGGGAACGATCAAACGTAGTCAGTTTGAGACATTTCTCCCATTTAGGAAAGTGCGCATTGTGACTGTTGTATTCAATCCCGATGCGATTTCTGTGTTTCATCAACACTTTGAAGGTCCACAGATTACAGAATGCTTCCAGATGTGCCTCGGAAAATTCCACTGGTCCTCCAGGGGACGATCAATTCGTATACTGTTTGAGACATTACTCCTGTGGAGGAAAGTGCGCGTTGTGACTGTTGTATTCAATCCCGATGCAATTTCTGTGTTTCATCAACACTCTGATAGTCCACAGATTACAGAATGCCAATAGATGTGCATCGGAAACTACAACTGGTCTTAAAGGGAACGATCAAAGCGTAGATTGTTGGGATATTACTCCTGTGGAGGAAAGTGCGCATGGTGACTGTTGTATTCACACCGATGGAATTTCTGTGTTTCATCATCACTCTGATAGTCCACAAATTACAGAATATCACCAGACGTGCATCGGAAACTACTACTGGTCATCCAGGGAACGATCAAATCGTAGGCTGTTAGAGAAATTACTCCCATGGAGGAAGGTGCGCATGGTGACTGTTGTATTCAATCCCGATGCAATTTCTGTGTTTCATCAACACTCTGATAGTCCACAGATTACAGAATGCCACCAGATGTGCATCGGAAACTACTACTTGTCTTCCACGGAACGATCAAAGAGTAGACTGTTTGAGGCATTACTCCCGTGGAGGAAAGTGCGCATGGTGACTGTTTTATTCAATACCGATGCAATTTCTGTGTTTCATCAACAGTCTGATAGTCCGCAGATTACAGAATGCCTCCAGAAGTGCAACGGAAACTGCTACTGGACTTCCAAGAAACGATCACAGCGTAGACTGATTGAGGCATTACTCCCATGGAGGAAAGTTCGCATGGTGACTGTTGTATTCACTCCCGATGCGATTTTAGTGTTTCATCAACACTCTGATAGTCCACAGATTACATAATGCCTCCAGATGTGCATCGGAAACTACTACTGGTCTTCCAGGGAACGATCAAAGCGTGGACTGTTAGAGACATTACTCGCAAGGAGGACAGTCCGCATAGTGACTGTTGTATTTAATCCCGATGAAATTTCTGTGTTTCATCAATACTCTGATAGTCCACAGATTACAGAATCCCTCGAGATGTGCATCGGAAACTAACACTGGTCTACCAGGGAATGATCAAAGCGTAGACTGTAAGAGACTTTACTCTCATGGAGGAAAGTGCGCATGGTGACTGTTGTATTCAATCCCGATGCAATTTCTGTGTTTCATCTACACTCTGATAGTACACAGATTACAGAATACCTCCAGATGTGCATCGGTAACCATTACTGTTCTTCCAGGGAACGATCAAAGCGTAGACTGTTTGAGACATTACTCCCATGGAGGAAAGTGCGCATGGTGACTGTTGTATTTAATCCCGATGCAATTTGTGTGTTTCATCAACACTCTGATACTCCACAGATTACAGAATGCCTCCAGATGTGCATCGGAAACTACTACTGGTCATCCAGGGAACGATCAAACCGTAGACTGTTTGAGACATTACTCCTATGGAGGAAGGTGCGCATGGTGACTGTTGTATTCAATCCCGATACAATTTCTGTATTTCATCAACACTCTGATAGTCCACAGATTACAGAATGCCACCAGATGTGCATCGGAAACTACTACTTGTCTTCCAGGGAACGATCAAAGCGTATACTGTTTGAAAATTACTCCCATGGATGAAACTGAACATGGTTAATGTTGCATTCAATTCCGATGCTATTTCTATATTTCATCAACACTCTGATAGTTCACAGATTATAGAATGCCTACACATGTTCATCGGAAACTAGTACTGGTCTTCCAGGGAACGATCAAAGCGTAGTCTGATTGAGGCATTACTCCCATGGAGGAAAGTTCGCATGGTGACTGTTGTATTCACTCCCGATGCGATTTTAGTGTTTCATCAACACTCTGATAGTCCACAGATTACAGAATCCCTCCAGATGTGCATCGGAAACTAACACTGGTCTTCCAGGGAATGATCAAAGCGTAGACTGTAAGAGACTTTACTCTCATGGAGGAAAGTGCGCATGGTGACTGTTGTATTCAATCCCGATGCAATTTCTGTGTTTCATCTACACTCTGATAGTCCACAGACTACAGAATACCTCCAGATGTGCATCGGTAACCATTACTGCTCTTCCAGGGAACGATCAAAGCGTAGACTGTTTGAGACATTACTCCCATGGAGGAAAGTGCGCATGGTGACTGTTGTATTCAATCCCGATGCAATTTGTGTGTTTTAACAACACTCTGATACTCCACAGATTACAGAATGCCTCCAGATGTGCATCGGAAACTACTACTGGTCATCCAGGGAACGATCAAACCGTAGACTGTTTGAGACATTACTCCTATGGAGGAAGGTGCGCATGGTGACTGTTGTATTCAATCCCGATTCAATTTCTGTGTTTCATCAACACTATGATACTCCACAGATTACAGAATGCCTCCAGATGTGCATCGGAAACTACTACTGGTCATCCAGGGAACGATCAAATCGTAGGCTGTTTGAGACATTACTCCCATGGAGGAAGGTGCGCATGGTGACTGTTGTATTCAATCCCGATGCAAGTCCTGTGTTTCATCAACACTCTGATAGTCCACAGATTGCAGAATGCCTCCAGATGGGCATCGGAAACTTCCACTGTTCTTCCAGATAACGATCAAACGTAGTCAGTTTGAGACATTTCTCCCATTTAGGAAAGTGCGCATGTTGAATGTTGTATTCAATCCCGATGCGATTTCTGTGTTTCATCAACACTTTGAAGGTCCACAGATTACAGAATGCTTCCAGATGTGCCTCGGAAACTTCCACTGGTCCTACAGGGAACGATCAAATCGTATACTGTTTGAGACATTACTCCTGTGGAGGAAAGTGCGCGTTGTGACTGTTGTATTCAATCCCGATGCAATTTCTGTGTTTCATCAACACTCTGATAGTCCACAGATTACAGAATGCCAATAGATGTGCATCGGAAACTACAACTGGTCTTAAAGGGAACGATCAAAGCGTAGATTGTTGGGATATTACTCCCGTGGAGGAAAGTGGGCATGGTGACTGTTGTATTCACACCGATGGAATTTCTGTGTTTCATCATCACTCTGATAGTCCACAAATTACAGAATATCACCAGACGTGCATCGGAAACTACTACTGGTCATCCAGGGAACGATCAAATCGTGGGCTGTTTGAGAAATTACTCCCATGGAGGAAGGTGCGCATGGTGACTGTTGTATTCAATCCCGATGCAATTTCTGTGTTTCATCAACACTCTGATAGTCCACAGATTACAGAATGCTTCCAGATGTGCCTCGGAAACTTCGACTGGTCCTCCAGGGGACGATCAAATCGTATACTGTTTGAGACATTACTCCTGTGGAGGAAAGTGCGCGTTGTGACTGTTGTATTCAATCCCGATTCAATTTCTGTGTTTCATCAACACTATGATACTCCACAGATTACAGAATGCCTCCAGATGTGCATCGGAAACTACTACTGGTCATCCAGGGAACGATCAAATCGTAGGCTGTTTGAGACATTACTCCCATGGAGGAAGGTGCGCATGGTGACTGTTGTATTCAATCCCGATGCAAGTCCTGTGTTTCATCAACACTCTGATAGTCCACAGATTGCAGAATGCCTCCAGATGGGCATCGCAAACTTCCCTTGTCTTCCAGGGAACGATCAAACGTAGTCAGTTTGAGACATTTCTCCCATTTAGGAAAGTGCGCATTGTGACTGTTGTATTCAATCCCGATGCGATTTCTGTGTTTCATCAACACTTTGAAGGTCCACAGATTACAGAATGCTTCCAGATGTGCCTCGGAAACTTCCACTGGTCCTCCAGGGGACGATCAATTCGTATACTGTTTGAGACATTACTCCTGTGGAGGAAAGTGCGCGTTGTGACTGTTGTATTCAATCCCGATGCAATTTCTGTGTTTCATCAACACTCTGATAGTCCACAGATTACAGAATGTCAATAGATGTGCATCGGAAACTACAACTGGTCTTAAAGGGAACGATCAAAGCGTAGATTGTTGGGATATTACTCCTGTGGAGGAAAGTGCGCATGGTGACTGTTGTATTCACACCGATGGAATTTCTGTGTTTCATCATCACTCTGATAGTCCACAAATTACAGAATATCACCAGACGTGCATCGGAAACTACCACTGGTCATCCAGGGAACGATCAAATCGTAGGCTGTTTGAGAAATTACTCCCATGGAGGAAGGTGCGCATGGTGACCGTTGTATTCAATCCCGATGCAATTTCTGTGTTTCATCAACACTCTGATAGTCCACAGATTACAGAATGCCACCAGATGTGCATCGGAAACTACTACTTGTCTTCCACGGAACGATCAAAGAGTAGACTGTTTGAGGCATTACTCCCGTGGAGGAAAGTGCGCATGGTGACTGTTTTATTCAATACCGATGCAATTTCTGTGTTTCATCAACAGTCTGATAGTCCGCAGATTACAGAATGCCTCCAGAAGTGCAACGGAAACTGCTACTGGACTTCCAAGAAACGATCACAGCGTAGACTGATTGAGGCATTACTCCCATGGAGGAAAGTTCGCATGGTGACTGTTGTATTCACTCCCGATGCGATTTTAGTGTTTCATCAACACTCTGATAGTCCACAGATTACATAATGCCTCCAGATGTGCATCGGAAACTACTACTGGTCTTCCAGGGAACGATCAAAGCGTGGACAGTTAGAGACATTACTCGCAAGGAGGACAGTCCGCATAGTGACTGTTGTATTTAATCCCGATGAAATTTCTGTGTTTCATCAATACTCTGATAGTCCACAGATTACAGAATCCCTCCAGATGTGCATCGGAAACTAACACTGGTCTACCAGGGAATGATCAAAGCGTAGACTGTAAGAGACTTTACTCTCATGGAGGAAAGTGCGCATGGTGACTGTTGTATTCAATCCCGATGCAATTTCTGTGTTTCATCTACACTCTGATAGTACACAGATTACAGAATACCTCCAGATGTGCATCGGTAACCATTACTGTTCTTCCAGGGAACGATCAAAGCGTAGACTGTTTGAGACATTACTCCCATGGAGGAAAGTGCGCATGGTGACTGTTGTATTTAATCCCGATGCAATTTGTGTGTTTCATCAACACTCTGATACTCCACAGATTACAGAATGCCTCCAGATGTGCATCGGAAACTACTACTGGTCATCCAGGGAACGATCAAACCGTAGACTGTTTGAGACATTACTCCTATGAAGGAAGGTGTGCATGGTGACTGTTGTATTCAATCCCGATACAATTTCTGTATTTCATCAACACTCTGATAGTCCACAGATTACAGAATGCCACCAGATGTGCATCGGAAACTACTACTTGTCTTCCAGGGAACGATCAAAGCGTATACTGTTTGAAAATTACTCCCATGGATGAAACTGAACATGGTGAATGTTGCATTCAATTCCGATGCTATTTCTATATTTCATCAACACTCTTATAGTTCACAGATTATAGAATGCCTACACATGTTCATCGGAAACTAGTACTGGTCTTCCAGGGAACGATCAAAGCGTAGACTGATTGAGGCATTACTCCCATGGAGGAAAGTTCGCATGGTGACTGTTGTATTCACTCCCGATGCGATTTTAGTGTTTCATCAACACTCTGATAGTCCAAGGATTACAGAATCCCTCCAGATGTGCATCGGAAACTAACACTGGTCTTCCAGGGAATGATCAAAGCGTAGACTGTAAGAGACTTTACTCTCATGGAGGAAAGTGTGCATGGTGACTGTTGTATTCAATCCCGATGCAATTTCTGTGTTTCATCTACACTCTGATAGTCCACAGACTACAGAATACCTCCAGATGTGCATCGGTAACCATTACTGTTCTTCCAGGGAACGATCAAAGCGTAGACTGTTTGAGACATTACTCCCATGGAGGAAAGTGCGCATGGTGACTGTTGTATTCAATCCCGATGCAATTTGTGTGTTTTATCAACACTCTGATACTCCACAGATTACAGAATGCCTCCAGATGTGCATCGGAAACTACTACTGGTCATCCAGGGAACGATCAAACCGTAGACTGTTTGAGACATTACTCCTATGGAGGAAGGTGCGCATGGTGACTGTTGTATTCAATCCCGATTCAATTTCTGTGTTTCATCAACACTATGATACTCCACAGATTACAGAATGCCTCCAGATGTGCATCGGAAACTACTACTGGTCATCCAGGGAACGATCAAAGCGTAGGCTGTTTGAGACTTTACTCCCATGGAGGAAGGTGCGCATGGTGACTGTTGTATTCAATCCCGATGCAAGTCCTGTGTTTCATCAACACTCTGATAGTCCACAGATTACAGAATGCCAATAGATGTGCATCGGAAACTACAACTGGTCTTAAAGGGAACGATCAAAGCGTAGATTGTTGGGATATTTCTCCCGTGGAGGAAAGTGCGCAAGGTGACTGTTGTATTCACACCGATGGAATTTCTGTGTTTCATCATCACTCTGATAGTCCACAAATTACATAATATCACCAGACGTGCATCGGAAACTACTACTGGTCATCCAGGGAACGATCAAATCGTAGGCTGTTTGAGAAATTACTCCCATGGAGGAAGGTGCGCATGGTGACTGTTGTATTCAATCCCGATGCAATTTCTGTGTTTCATCAACACTCTGATAGTCCACAGATTACAGAATTCCACCAGATGTGCATCGGAAACTACTACTTGTCTTCCACGGAACGATCAAAGAGTAGACTGTTTGAGGCATTACTCCTGTGGAGGAAAGTGCGCATGGTGACTGTTTTATTCAATACCGATGCAATTTTTGTGTTTCATCAACAGTCTGATAGTCCGCAGATTACAGAATGCCTCCAGATGTGCAACGGAAACTACTACTGGACTTCCAAGAAACGATCACAACGTAGACTGATTGAGGCATTATTCCCTTGAGGAAAGTTCGCATGGTGACTGTTGTATTCACTCCCGATGCGATTTTAGTGTTTCATCAACACTCTGATAGTCCACAGATTACATAATGCCTCCAGATGTGCATCGGAAACTACTACTGGTCTTCCAGGGAACGATCAAAGCGTGGACTGTTAGAGACATTACTCGCAAGGAGGACAGTCCGCATAGTGACTGTTGTATTTAATCCCGATGAAATTTCTGTGTTTCATCACTACTATGATACTCCACAGATTACAGAATGCCTCCAGATGTGCATCGGAAACTACTACTGGTCATCCACTGAACGATCAAATCGTAGGCTGTTTGAGACATTACTCCCATGGAGGAAGGTGCGCATGGTGACTGTTGTATTCAATCCCGATGCAAGTTCTGTGTTTCATCAACACTCTGATAGTCCACAGATTGCAGAATGTCTCCAGATGGGCATCGGAAACTTCCACTGTTCTTCCAGGGAACGATCAAACGTAGTCAGTTTGAGACATTTCTCCCATTTAGGAAAGTGCGCATGGTGACTGTTGTATTCAATCCCGATGCGATTTCTGTGTTTCATCAACACTTTGAAGGTCCACAGATTACAGAATGCTTCCAGATGTGCCTCGGAAACTTCCACTGGTCCTCCAGGGGACGATCAATTCGTATACTGTTTGAGACATTACTCCTGTGGAGGAAAGTGCGCGTTGTGACTGTTGTATTCAATCCCGATGCAATTTCTGTGTTTCATCAACACTCTGATAGTCCACAGATTACAGAATGCTAATAGATGTGCATCGGAAACTACAACTGGTCTTAAAGGGAACGATCAAAGCGTAGATTGTTGGGATATTACTCCCGTGGAGGAAAGTGCGCATGGTGACTGTTGTATTCACACCGATGGAATTTCTGTGTTTCATCATCACTCTGATAGTCCACAAATTACAGAATATCACCAGACGTGCATCGGAAACTACTACTGGTCATCCAGGGAACGATCAAATCGTAGGCTGTTTGAGAAATTACTCCCATGGAGGAAGGTGCGCATGGTGACTGTTGTATTCAATCCCGATGCAATATCTGTGTTTCATCAACACTCTGATAGTCCACAGATTACAGAATGCCACCAGATGTGCATCGGAAACTACTACTTGTCTTCCACGGAACGATCAAAGAGTAGACTGTTTGAGGCATTAATCCCGTGGAGGAAAGTGCGCATGGTGACTGTTTTATTCAATACCGATGCAATTTCTGTGTTTCATCAACTCTCTGATAGTCCACAGATTACAGAATGCCACCAGATGTGCATCGGAAACTACTACTGGTCTTCCAGGGAACGATCAAAGCGTAGACTGTTTGACAATTACTCCCATTCAGAAAAGTGCGCATGGTGACTGTAGTATTCAGTCCCGATGCAATTTCTGTGTTTCATCAACACTCTGATAGTCCAGAGATTACAGAATGCCTCCAGATGTGCATCGGACACTACCACTGTTCTTCCAGGGAACGATCAAAGCGTAGGCTGTTTGAGACATTACTAACATGGAGGAAAGTGCGCATGGTGACTGTTGTATTCAATCCCGATACAATTTCTGTGTTTCATCAACACTTTGGAGGTCCACAGATTACAGAATGCCTCCAGATGTGCATCGGAAACTTCCACTGGTCCTCCAGGGAACGATCAAATCGTAATCTGTTTGAGACATTACTCCAATGGAGGAAAGTGCGCATGGTGACTGTTGTATTCAATCCCTAGGCAATTTCTGTGTGTCATCAACACTCTCATAGTCCACAGATTATAGAATGCCACCAGACGTGCATCGGAAACTACTACAGGTCTTCCAGTTAACGATCAAAGCGTAGACTGTTTGAGACATTACTCCCGTGGAGGAAAGTGCGCATGGTGACTGTTGTATTCAATCCCGATGCAATTTCTGTGTATCGTCAACACTCTGATAGTCCACAGATTACAGAATGCTTCCAGATGTGCATCGGAAACTACTACTGGACTTCCAAGAAACGATCAAAGCGTAGACTGTTTGAGGCATTACTCCCATGGATTAAAGTTCGCATGGTGACTGTTGTATTCAATCCCGATTCAATTTCTGTGTTTCATCTACACTCTGATAGTCCACAGATTACAGAATGCCACTAGATGTGCATCGGAAACTACTACTTGTCTTCCAGGGAACGATCAAAGCGTATACTGTTTGAAAATTACTCCCATGGAGGAAACTGAACATGGTGAATGTTGCATTCAATTCCGATGCTATTTCTGTATTTCATCAACACTCTGATAGTTCACAGATTATAGAATGCCTACACATGTTCATCGGAAACTACTACTGGTCTTCCAGGGAACGATCAAAGCGTAGACTGTTTGAGACATTACTCCCATGGAGGAAAGTGCGCATGGTGACTGTTGTATTCAATCCCGATGCAATTTCTGTGTTTCATCAACAATCTAATAGTCCACAGATTACAGAATGCTTCCAGATGTGCATCGGTAACTATTACTGTTCTTCCAGGGAACGATCAAAGCGTAGACTGTTTGACACATTACTCCCATGGAGAAAAGTGTGCATAGTGACTGTTGTATTTAATCCCGATGAAATTTCTGTGTTTCATCAACAGTCTGATAGTCCGCAGATTACAGAATGCCTCCAGATGTGCAACGGAAACTACTACTGGACTTCCAAGAAACGATCACAGCGTAGACTGATTGAGGCATTACTCCCATGGAGGAAAGTTCGCATGGTGACTGTTGTATTCACTCCCGATGCGATTTTAGTGTTTCATCAACACTCTGATAGTCCACAGATTACATAATGACTCCAGATGTGCATCGGAAACTACTACTGGTCTTCCAGGGAACGATCAAAGCGTAGACTGTTTGACAATTACTCCCATTCAGAAAAGTGCGCATGGTGACTGTTGTATTCAGTCCCGATTCAATTTCTGTGTTTCATCACTACTATGATACTCCACAGATCACATAATGCCTCCAGATGTGCATCGGAAACTACTACAGGTCTTCCAGGGAACGATCAAAGGGTGGACTGTAAGAGACATTACTCTCATGGAGTAAAGTGCGCATGGTGACTGTTGTATTTAATCCCGATGAAATTTCTGTGTTTCATCAATACTCTGATAGTCCACAGATTACAGAATGCCTCCAGATGTGAATCGGAAACTAACACTGGTCTTCTAGGGAATGATCAAAGCGTAGACCCTAAGAGACATTACTCTCATGGAGTAAAGTTCGCATGGTGACTGTTGTATTCAATCCCGATGCAATTTCTGTGTTTGATCAACACTCTGATAGTCCACAGATTACAGAATGCCTCCAGATGTGCATCGGTAACCATTACTGTTCTTCCAGGGAACGACCAAAGCGTAGACTGTTTGAGACATTACTCCCATGGAGGAAAGTGCGCATGGTGACTGTTGTATTCAATCCCGATGCAATTTGTGTGTTTCATCAACACTCTGATACTCCACAGATTACAGAATGGCTTCAGATGTGCATCGGAAACTACTACTGGTCCTCCAGGGAACGATCAAATCGTAGGCAGTTCGAGACATTACTCCCATGGAGGAAGGTGCGCATGGTGACTGTTGTATTCAGTCCCGATGCAATTTCTGTGTTTCATCAACACTCTGATAGTCCACAGATTACAGAATGCCTCCAGATGGGCATCGTAAACTACCACTGTTCTTCCAGGGAACGATCAAAGCGTAGTCAGTTTGAGACATTACTCCCATTTAGGAAAGTGCGCATGGTGACTGTTGTATTCAATCCCGATGCAATTTTAGTGTTTCATCAACACTCTGATTGTCCACAGATTACAGAATTGCTCCAGATGTGCATCGGAAACTACTACTGGTCATCCAGGGAACGATCAAACCGTAGACTGTTTGAGACATTACTCCTATGGAGGAAGGTGCGCATGGTGACTGTTGTATTCAATCCCGATTCAATTTCTGTGTTTCATCAACACTCTGATAGTCCACAGATTACAGAATGCCACCAGATGTGCATCGGAAACTACTACTGGTCTTCCAGGGAACGATCAAAGCGTATACTGTTTGAAAATTACTCCCATGGAGGAAAGTGAACATGGTGACTGTTGCATTCAATTCGGATGCTATTTCTGTATTTCATCAACACTCTGATAGTTCACAGATTATAGAATGCCTCCACATGTTCATCGGAAACTACTACTGGTCTTCCAGGGAACGATCAAAGCGTAGACTGTTTGAGACATTACTCCCATGGAGGAAAGTGCGCATGGTGACTGTTGTATTCAATCCCGTTGCAATTTCTGTGTTTCATCAACACTTTGAAGGTCCACAGATTACAGAATGCCTCCAGATGTGCATCGGAAACTTCCACTGGTCCTCCAGGGAACGATCAAATCGTAATCTGTTTGAGACATTACTCCAATGGAGGAAAGTGCGCATGGTGACTGTTGTATTCAATCCCAAGGCAATTTCTGTGTGTCATCAACACTCTCATAGTCCACAGATTATAGAATGCCACCAGACGTGCATCGGAAACTACTACAGGTCTTCCAGTTAACGATCAAAGCGTAGACTGTTTGAGACATTACTCCCGTGGAGGAAAGTGCGCATGGTGACTGTTGTGTTCAATCCCGATGCAATTTCTGTGTATCGTCAACACTCTGATAGTCCACAGATTACAGAATGCCTCCAGATGTGCATCGGAAACTACTACTGGACTTCCAAGAAACGATCAAAGCGTAGACTGTTTGAGGCATTACTCCCATGGAGGAAAGTTCGCATGGTGACTGTTGTATTCAATCCCGATTGAATTTCTGTGTTTCATCTACACTCTGATAGTCAACACATTACAGAATGCCACCAGATGTGCATCGGAAACTACTACTTGTCTTCCAGGGAACGATCAAAGCGTATACTGTTTGAAAATTACTCCCATGGAGGAAAGTGAACATGGTGAATGTTGCATTCAATTCCGATGCTATTTCTGTATTTCATCAACACTCTGATAGTTCACAGATTATAGAATGCCTACACATGTTCATCGGAAACTACTTTTGGTCTTCCAGGGAACGATCAAAGCGTAGACTGTTTGAGATATTACTCCCATGGAGGAAAGTGCGCATGGTGACTGTTGTATTCATCCCGATGCAATTTCTGTGTTTCATCAACAGTCTGATAGTCCCCAGATTACAGAATGCCTCCTGATGTGCAACGGAAACTACTACTGGACTTCCAAGAAACAATCACAGCGTAGACAGATGGAGGCACTACTCCCATGGAGGAAAGTTCGCATGGTGACTGTTGTATTCACTCCCGATGCGATTTTAGTGTTTCATCAACACTCTGATAGTCCACAGATTACATAATGCCTCCAGATGTGCATCGGAAACTACTACTGGTCTTCCAGGGAACGATCAAAGCGTGGACTGTTAGAGACATTACTCGCAAGGAGGACAGTCCGCATAGTGACTGTTGCATTTAATCGCGATGAAATTTCTGTGTTTCATCAATACTCTGATAGTCCACAGATTACAGAATCCCTCCAGATGTGCATCGGAACCTAACACTGGTCTTCCAGGGAATGATCAAAGCGTAGACTGTAAGAGACTTTACTCTCATGGAGGTAAGTGCGCATGGTGACTGTTGTATTCAATCCCGATGCAATTTCTGTGTTTCATCTACACTCTGATAGTCCACAGATTACAGAATACCTCCAGATGTGCATCGGTAACCATTACTGTTCTTCCAGGGAACGATCAAAGCGTAGACTGTTTGAGACATTACTCCCATGGAGGAAAGAGCGCATGGTGACTGTTGTATTCAATCCCGATGCAATTTGTGTGTTTCATCAACACTCTGATACTCCACAGATTACAGAATGCCTCCAGATGTGCATCGGAAACTACTACTGGTCATCCAGGGAACGATCAAACCGTAGACTGTTTGAGACATTACTCCTATGGAGGAAGGTGCGCATGGTGACTGTTGTATTCAATCCCGATTCAATTTCTGTGTTTCATCACCACTCTGATAGTCCACAGATTACAGAATGCCACCAGATGTGCATCGAAAACTACTACTGGTCTTCCAGGGAACGATCAAAGCGAATACTGCTTGAAAATTACTCCCATGGAGGAAAGTGAACATGGTGACTGTTGCATTCAATTCCGATGCTATTTCTGTATTTCATCAACACTCTGATAGTTCACAGATTATAGAATGCCTCCACATGTTCATCGGAAACTACTACTGGTCCTCCAGGGAACGATCAAAGCGTAGACTGTTTGAGACATTACACCCATGGAGGAAAGTGCGCATGGTGACTGTTGTATTCAATCCCGATGCAATTTCTGTGTTTCATCTACACTCTGAGAGTCCACAGATTACAGAATGCTTCCAGATGTGCATCGGTAACTATTACTGTTCTTCCAGGGAACGATCAAAGCGTAGACTGTTTGAGACATTACTCCCATGGAGAAAAGTGTGCACAGTGACTGTTGTATTTAATCCCGATGCAATTTCTACGTTTCATCAACAGTCTGATAGTCCGCAGATTACAGAATGCCTCCAGATGTGCATCGGAAACTACTACTGGACTTCCAAGAAACGATCAAAGCGTAGATTGATTGAGGCATTACTCCCATGCAGGAAAGTTCGCATGGTGACTGTTGTATTCACTCCCGATGCGATTTTAGTGTTTCATCAACACTCTGATAGTCCACAGATTACATAATGCCTCCAGATGTGCATCGGAAACTACTACTGGTCTTCCAGGGAACGATCAAAGCGTGGACTGTTAGAGACATTACTCGCATGGAGGACAGTGCGCATAGTGACTGTTGTATTTAATCCCGATGAAATTTCTGTGTTTCATCAATACTCTGATAGTCCACAGATTACAGAATGCCTCCAGATGTGAATTGGAAACTAACACTGGCCTTCCAGGGAATGATCAAAGCGTAGACTGTAAGAGACTTTACTCTCGTGGAGGAAAGTGCGAAGGGTGACTGTTGTATTCAATCCCGATGCAATTTGTTTGTTTCATCAACACTCTGATACTCCACAGATTACAGAATGCCTCCAGATGTGCATCGGAAACTACTACTGGTCTTCCAGGGAACGATCAAATCGTAGGCAGTTTGAGACATTACTCCCATGGAGGAAGGTGCGCATGGTGACTGTTGTATTCAATCCCGATGCAATTTCTGTGTTTCATCAACAATCTGATGGTCCACAGATTACAGAATGCCTCCAGATGGGCATCGGAAACTACCACTGTTCTTCCAGGGAACGATCAAAGCGTAGTCAGTTTGAGACATTACTCCCATTTAGGAAAGTACGCATGGTGACTGTTGTATTCAATCCCGAGTCAATTTCTGTGTTTCATCAACACTTTGAAGGTCAACAGATTACAGAATGCATCCAAATGTGCCTCGGAAACTTCCACTGGTCCTCCAGGGAACGAGCAAAACGTATACTGTTTGAGACTTTACTCTCATGGAGGAAAGTGCGCATGGTGACTGTTGTATTAAATCCCGATGCAATTTCTGTGTTTCATCAACACTCTGATAGTCCACAGATTACAGAATGCCAATAGATGTGCATCGGAAACTACAACTGGTCTTAAAGGGAACGATCAAAACGTAGACTGTTGGCACATTACTCCCGTTGAGGAAAGTGCGCATGGTGACTGTTGTATTCACCCCGATGGAATTTCTGTGTTTCATCATCACTCTGATAGTCCACAAATTACAGAATATCACCAGACGTGCATCGGAATCTATTACTGGTCCTCCAGGGAACGATCAAAGCGTAGACTGTTTGAGACATTACTCTTGTGGATAATGTGCGCATAATGACTGTTGTAGTTAATCCCGATGCAATATCTGTGTTTCATCAACACTCTGATAGTCCACAGATTACAGAATGCCACCAGATGTGCATCGGAAACTACTACAGGTCTTCCAGGGAACGATCAAAGCGTAGACTGTTTGACAATTACTCCCATGGAGGAAAGTGCGCATGGTGACTGTTGTATTCAATCCCAAGTCAATTTCTGTGTTTCATCAACACTTTGAAGGTCCACAGATTACAAGATGCCTGCAGATGTGCCTCGGAAACTTCCACTGGTCCTCCAGGGAACGATCAAATCGTATACTCTTTGAGACTTTACTCTCATGGAGGAAAGTGCGCATGGTGACTGTTGTATTCAATCCCGATGCAATTTCTGTGTTTCATCAACACTCGTATAGTCCACAGATTACAGAATGCCACCAGATGTGCTTCGGGAACTACTACTTGTCTTCCACGGAACGATCAAATAGTAGACTGTTTCAGGCATTATTCCCGTGGAGGAAAGTGCTCATGGTGACTGTTTTATTCAATCCCAATGCAATTTCTGTGTTTCATCAACTCTCTGATAGTCCACAGATTACAGAATGCCACCAGAAGTGCATCGGAAACTACTACTGGTCTTCCAGGGAACGATCAAAGCGTAGACTGTTTGACAACTACTCCCATGGAGGAACGTGCGCATGGTGACTGTTGTATTCAATCCCGATGCAATTTCTGTGTTTCATCAACACTCAGTTAGTCCACAGATTTCAGAATGCCTCCAGATGTGCATCGGAAGATACTACTGGTCTTCCAGGGAACGATCAAAGCGTAGACTGTTTGACAATTACTCCAATGGAGGAAACTGCGCATGGTGACTGTTGTATTCAATCCCAAGTCAATTTCTGTGTGTCATCAACACTCTCAAAGTCCACAGATTATAGAATGCCACCAGGCGTGCATCGGAAACTACTACAGGTCTTCCAGTTAACGATCAAAGCGTAGACCATTTGAGACATTACTCCCATGGAGGAAAGTGCGCATGGTGACTGTTGTATTCAATCCCGATGCAATTTCTGTGTTTCATCAACACTCTGATAGTCCACAGATTACAGAATGCTTCCAGATGTGCATCGGTAACTATAACTGTTCTTCCAGGGAACGATCAAAGCGTAGACTGTTTGAGACATCACTCCCATGGAGAAGAGTGTGCACAGTAACTGTTGTATTTAATCCCGATGCAATTTCTGTGTTTCATCAACAGTCTGATAGTCCGCAGATTACAGAATGCCTCCAGATGTGCATCGGAAACTACTACTGGACTTCCAAGAAACGATGAAAGCGTAGATTGATTGAGGCATTACTCGCATGGAGGAAAGTTCGCATGGTGACTGTTGTATTCACTCCCGATGCGATTTTAGTGTTTCATCAACACTCTGATAGTCCACAGATCACATAATGCCTCCTGATGTGCATCGGAAACTACTACTGGTCTTCCAGGGAACGATCAAAGCGTGGACTGTAAGAGACATTACTTTCATGGAGGACAGTGCGCATAGTGACTGTTGTATTTAATCCCGATGAAATTTCTGTGTTTCATCAATACTCTGATAGTCCACAGATTACAGAATGCCTCCAGATGTGCATCGGAAACTAACACTGGTCTTCTAGGGAATGATCAAAGCGTAGACTCTAAGAGACATTACTCTCATGGAGTAAAGTGCGCATGGTGACTGTTGTATTCAATCCCGATGCAATTTCTGTGTTTCATCAACACTCTGATAGTCCACAGATTACAGAATGCCTCCAGATGTGCATCGGTAACCATTACTGTTCTTCCAGGGAACGACCAAAGCGTAGACTGTTTGAGACATTACTCCCATGGAGGAAAGTGCGCATGGTGACTGTTGTATTTAGTCCCGATGCAATTTCTGTGTTTCATCAACACTCTGATAGTCCACAGATTACAGAATGCCTCCAGATGGGCATCGGAAACTACCACTGTTCTTCCAGGGAACGATCAAAGCGTAGTCAGTTTGAGACATTACTCCCATTTAGGAAAGTGCGCATGGTGACTGTTGTATTCAATCCCGATGCAATTTTAGTGATTCATCAACACTCTGATTGTCCACAGATTACAGAATGGCTCCAGATGTGCATCGGAAACTACTACTGGTCATCCAGGGAACGATCAAACCGTAGACTGTTTGAGACATTACTCCTATGGAGGAAGGTGCGCATGGTGACTGTTGTATTCAATCCCGATTCAATTTCTGTGTTTCATCAACACTCTGATAGTCCACAGATTACAGAATGCCACCAGATGTGCATCGGAAACTACTACTGGTCTTCCAGGGAACGATCAAAGCGTATACTGTTTGAAAATTACTCCCATGGAGGAAAGTGAACATGGTGACTGTTGCATTCAATTCGGATGCTATTTCTGTATTTCATCAACACTCTGATAGTTCACAGATTATAGAATGCCTCCACATGTTCATCGGAAACTACTACTGGTCTTCCAGGGAACGATCAAAGCGTAGACTGTTTGAGACATTACTCCCATGGAGGAAAGTGCGCATGGTGACTGTTGTATTCAATCCCGTTGCAATTTCTGTGTTTCATCAACACTTTGAAGGTCCACAGATTACAGAATGCCTCCAGATGTGCATCGGAAACTTCCACTGGTCCTCCAGGGAACGATCAAATCGTAATCTGTTTGAGACATTACTCCAATGGAGGAAAGTGCGCATGGTGACTGTTGTATTCAATCTCGATTCAATTTCTGTGTTTCATCACCACTCCGATAGTCCACAGATTACAGAATGCCACCAGATGTGCATCGAAAACTACTACTGGTCTTCCAGGGAACGATCAAAGCGAATACTGCTTGAAAATTACTCCCATGGAGGAAAGTGAACATGGTGACTGTTGCATTCAATTCCGATATTATTTCTGTATTTCATCAACACTCTGATAGTTCACAGATTATAGAATGCCTCCACATGTTCATCGGAAACTACTACTGGTCTTCCAGGGAACGATCAAAACGTAGACTGTTTGAGACATTACACCCATGGAGGAAAGTGCGCATGGTGACTGTTGTATTCAATCCCGATGCAATTTCTGTGTTTCATCTACACTCTGATAGTCCACAGATTACAGAATGCTTCCAGATGTGCATCGGTAACTATTACTGTTCTTCCAGGGAACGATCAAAGCGTAGACTGTTTGAGACATTACTCCCATGGAGAAAAGTGTGCACAGTGACTGTTGTATTTAATCCCGATGCAATTTCTGTGTTTCATCAACAGTCTGATAGTCAGCAGATTACAGAATGCCTCCAGATGTGCATCGGAAACTACTACTGGACTTCCAAGAAACGATCAAAGCGTAGATTGATTGAGGCATTACTCCCATGTAGGAAAGTTCGCATGGTGACTGTTGTATTCACTCCCGATGCGATTTTAGTGTTTCATCAACACTCTGATAGTCCACAGATTACATAATGCCTCCAGATGTGCATCGGAAACAACTACTGGTCTTCCAGGGAACGATCAAAGCGTGGACTGTTAGAGACATTACTCGCATGGAGGACAGTGCGCATAGTGACTGTTGTATTTAATCCCGATGAAATTTCTGTGTTTCATCAATACTCTGATAGTCCACAGATTACAGAATGCCTCCAGATGTGAATTGGAAACTAACACTGGCCTTCCAGGGAATGATCAAAGCGTAGACTGTAAGAGACTTTTATTCTCATGGAGGAAAGTGCGAAGGGTGACTTTTGTATTCTATCCCGATGCAATTTGTTTGTTTCATCAACACTCTGATACTCCACAGATTACAGAATGCCTCCAGATGTGCATCGGAAACTACTACTGGTCTTCCAGGGAACGATCAAATCGTAGGCAGTTTGAGACATTACTCCCATGGAGGAAGGTGCGCATGGTGACTGTTGTATTCAATCCCGATGCAATTTCTGTGTTTCATCAACACTCTGATGGTCCACAGTTTACAGAATGCCTCCAGATGGGCATCGGAAACTACCACTGTTCTTCCAGGGAACGATCAAAGTGTAGTCAGTTTGAGACATTACTCCCATGTAGGAAAGTGCGCATGGTGACTGTTGTATTCAATCCCGAGTCAATTTCTGTATTTCATCAACACTTTGAAGGTCAACAGATTACAGAATGCATTCAGATGTGCCTCGGAAACTTCCACTGGTCCTCCAGGGAACGATCAAAACGTATACTGTTTGAGACTTTACTCTCATGGAGGAAAGTGCGCATGGTGACTGTTGTATTCAATCCCGATGCAATTTCTGTGTTTCATCAACACTCTGATAGTCCACAGATTACAGAATGCCAATAGATGTGCATCGGAAACTACAACTGGTCTTAAAGGGAACGATCAAAACGTAGACTGTTGGCACATTACTCCCGTTGAGGAAAGTGCGCATGGTGACTGTTGTATTCACCCCGATGGAATTTCTGTGTTTCATCATCACTCTGATAGTCCACAAATTACAGAATATCACCAGACGTGCATCGGAATCTATTACTGGCCCTCCAGGGAACGATCAAAGCGTAGACTGTTTGAGACATTACTCCCGTGGATAATGTGCGCATAATGACTGTTGTAGTCAATCCCGATGCAATTTCTGTGTTTCATCAACACTCTTATAGTCCACAGATTACAGAATGCCACCAGATGTGCATCGGAAACTACTACAGGTCTTCCAGGGAACGATCAAAGCGTAGACTGTTTGACAATTACTCCCATGGAGGAAAGTGCGCATGGTGACTGTTGTATTCAATCCCAAGTCAATTTCTGTGTTTCATCAACACTTTGAAGGTCCACAGATTACAGAATGCCTCCAGATGTGCCTCGGAAACTTCCACTGGTCCTCCAGGGAACGATCAAATCGTATACTCTTTGAGACTTTACTCTCATGGAGGAAAGTGCGCATGGTGACTGTTGTATTCAATCCCGATGCAATTTCTGTGTTTCATCAACACTCGTATAGTCCACAGATTACAGAATGCCACCAGATGTGCTTCGGGAACTACTACTTGTCTTCCACGGAACGATCAAAGAGTAGACTGTTTGAGGCATTATTCCCGTGGAGGAAAGTGCTCTTGGTGACTGTTTTATTCAATCCCAATGCAATTTCTGTGTTTCATCAACTCTCTGATAGTCCACAGATTACAGAATGCCACCAGATGTGCATCGGAAACTACTACTGGTCTTCCAGGGAACGATCAAAGCGTAGACTGTTTGACAACTACTCCCATGGAGGAACGTGCGCATGGTGACTGTTGTATTCAATCCCGATGCAATTTCTGTGTTTCATCAACACTCAGTTAGTCCACAGATTTCAGAATGCCTCCAGATGTGCATCGGAAGATACTACTGGTCTTCCAGGGAACGATCAAAGCGTAGACTGTTTGACAATTACTCCAATGGAGGAAACTGCGCATGGTGACTGTTGTATTCAATCCCAAGTCAATTTCTGTGTGTCATCAACACTCTCAAAGTCCACAGATTATAGAATGCCACCAGGCGTGCATCGGAAACTACTACAGGTCTTCCAGTTAACGATCAAAGCGTAGACGGTTTGAGACATTACTCCTTTGTAGGAAAGTGCGCATGGTGACTGTTGTATTCAATCCCGATGCAATTTCTGTGTTTCATCAACACTCTGATAGTCCACAGATTACAAAATGCCTCCAGATCTGCATCGGAAACTACTACTGGTCATCCAGAGAACGATCAAACTGTAGACTGTTTGAGACATTACTCCTATGGAGGAAAGTGCGCATGGTGACTGTTGTATTCAATCCCGATTCAATTTCTGTGTTTCATCAACACTCTGATAGTCCACAGATTACAGAATGCCACCAGATGTGCATCGGAAACTACTACTGGTCTTTCAGGGAACGATCAAAGCGTATACTGTTTGAAAATTACTCCCATGGAGGAAAGTGAACATGGTGACTGTTGTATTCAATCCCGATGCTATTTCTGTATTTCATCAACACTCTGATAGTTCACAGATTATAGAATGCCTCCAGATGTTCATCGGAAACTACTACTGGTCTTCCAGGGAACGATCAATGCGTAGACTGTTTGAGACATTACTCCCATGGAGGAAAGTGCGCATGGTGACTGTTGTATTCAATCCTGATGCAATTCCTGTGTTTCATCAACAGTCTGAGTGTCCGGAGATTACAGAATGCCTCCAGATGTGCATCGGAAACTACTACTGGTCTTCCAGTGAACGATCAAAGCGTAGACTGTTTGAGACATTACTCCCATGGAGGAATGTGCGCATGGAGACTGTTGTATTAAATCCCGATGCAATTTCTGTGTTTGATCCATACTCTGATAGTCCACAGATTACAGAATGCCTCTAGATTTGCATCGGAAACTACTACTGGTCTTCCAGGGAACGATCAAAGTGTAGACTGTTTGAGACATTACTCCCATGGAGGAAAGTGCGCATGGTGACTGTTGTATTCAATCCCGATGCAATTTCTGTGTTTCATCAACACTCTGATACTCCACAGATTACAGATTGCCTCCAGTTGCGCATCTGAAGCTACTACTGGTCTTCCAGGGAACCATCAAAGAGTAAACAGTTTGAGACATAACTTCCATGGAGGAAGGTGCGCTTGGTGACTGTTGTATTCAATCCCGATGCAATTTCTGTGTTTCATCAACACTCTGATAGTCCACAGATTACAGAATGCCTCCAGATGTCCATCGGAAACTACTACTGGTCTTCCAGGGAACGATCAAAGCGTAAACTCTTTGAGACATAACTCCCATGGAGGAAGGTGCGCATGGTGACTGTTGTATTCAATCCCGATGCAATTTCTGTGTTTCATCAACACTCTGATACTCCACAGATTACAGAATGCCTCCAGTTGCGCATCTGAAGCTACTACTGGTCTTCAAGGGAACCATCAAAGCGTAAACTCTTTGAGACATTACTCCCATGGAGGAAGGTGGGCATGGTCACTGTTGTATCCAATCCCGATGCAATTTCTGTGTTTCAGCAACACTCTGATAGTCCACAGATTACAGAATGCCTCCAGATGTGCATCGGAAACTACTACTGGTCTTCCAGGGAACGATTAAAGCGTAGACTGTTAGAGATATTACTCGCATGGAGGAAAGTGCGCCTGGTGACTGTTGTATTCAATCCCGATGCAATATCTGTGTTTAATCAACACTCTGATAGTCGACAGATTACAGAATGCCGACAGATGTGCATCGGAAACTACTACTGGTCTTAAAGGGAACGATGAAAGCGTAGACGGATTGAGACATTACTCCCATGGAGGAAAGTGCGCATGGTGACTTGTATTCAATCCCGATGCAATTTCTGTGTTTCATCAACACTCTTATAGTCCACAGATTACAGAGTGCCACCAGATGTGCATCGGAGACTACTACTGGTCTTCCAGGGAAAGATCAAAGCGTAGACTGTTTGAGAATTACTCCCATGGAGGAAATTGCGCATGGTGACTGTTGTATTCAATCCCGGTGCAATCTCTGTGTTTCATCAACAGTCTGATAGTCCGCAGATTACAGAATGCCTCCAGATGTGCATCGGAAACTACTACTGGACTTCCAAGAAACGATCAAAGCGTAGACTGTTTGAGGCATTTCCCCATGGAGGAAAGTTCGCATGGTGACTGTTGTATTCACTCCCGATGCGATTTTAGTGTTTCATCAACACTCTGATAGTCCACAGATTACATAATGCCTCCAGATGTGCATCGGAAACTACTACTGGTCTCCCAGGGAACGATCAGAGCGAGGACTGTTAGAGACATTACTCGCATGGAGGACAGTGCGCATAGTGACTGTTGTATTTAATCCCGATGAAATTTCTGTGTTTCATCAATACTCTGATAGTCCACAGATTACAGAATGCCTCCAGATGTGCATAAAAAACTACCACTGTTCTTCCAGGGAACGTTTAAAGTGTAGTCAGTTTGAGACATTACTCCCATATAGGAAAGTGCACATGGTGACTGTTGTATTCAATCCCGATGCAATATCTGTGTTTCATCAACACTCTGATAGTCCACAGATTACAGAATGCCACCAGATGTGCTTCGGAAACTACTACTTGTCTTCCACGGACGATAAAAGAGTAGACTGTTTGAGGCATTAGTCCCGTGGAGGAGAGTGCGCATGTGACTGTTTTACTCAATCCCGATGCAATTTCTGTGTTTCATCAACTCTCTTATAGTCCACAGATTACAGAGTGCCACCGGATGTGCATCGGAAACTACTACTGGTCTTCCAGGGAACGATCAAAGCGTAGACTGTTTGACAGTTACTCCCATGGAGGAAAGTGCGCATGGTGACTGTTGTATTCAATCCCGATACAATTTCTCTGTTTCATCAACACTCAGTTAGTCCACAGATTTCAGAATGCCTCCAGATGTGCATCGGAAACTACTACTGGTCTTAAAGGGAACCATCAAAGCGTAGACCGTTTCAGAGATTACTCCCATGGAGAAATGTGTGCACGGTGACTGTTGTATTCAATCCCGATGCAATTTCTGTGTTTCATCAACACTCTGACACTCCACAGATTACAGAATGCCTCCAGATGTGCATCGGAAACTATTACTGTTCTTCCAGGGACCGATCAAAACGTAGACCGTTTCAGACATTACTCCCATGGAGAAAAGTGTGCACAGTGACTGTTGTATTTAATCCCGATGCAATTTCTGTGTTTCATCAACAGTCTGATAGTCCGCAGTTTACAGAATGCCTCCAGATGTGCATCGGAAACTAACACTGGTCTTACAGGGAACGATCAAAGCGTAGACCGTTTGAGACATTACTAACACGGAGGAAAGTGCGGATGGTGACTGTTGTATTCAATACCGATGCTAATTCTGTGTTTCATCAACACTCTGATAGTCCACAGATTACAGAATGCCTCCAGATGTGCATCGGTAACCATTACTGTTCTTCCAGGGAACGATCAAAGCGTAGACTGTTTGAGACATTACTCCCATGGAGGAAAGTGCTCATGGTGACTGTTGCATTCAATCCCGATGCAATTTGTGTGTTTCATCAACACTCTGATACTCCATAGATTACAGAATGCCTCCAGATGTGCATCGGAAACTACTACTGGTCTTCCAGGGAACGATCAAATCGTAGGCTGTTTGAGACATTACTCCCATGGAGGAAGGTGCGCATGGTGACTGTTGTATTCAATCCCGATGCATTTTCTGTGTTTCATCAACACTTTGAACGTCCACAGATTACAGAATGCCTCCAGATGTGCATCGGAAACTTCCACTGCTTATCCAGGGAACGATCGAAGCGTATACTGTTTGAGACATTACTCCCGTGGAGGAAAGTGCGCGTTGTGACTGTTGTATTCAATCCCGATGAAATTTCTGTGTTTCATCAACACTGTGATAGTCCACAGATTACAGAATGCCAATAGATGTTCATCGGAAACTACAACTGGTCTTAAAGGGAACGATCAAAGCGTAGACTGTTTGGGACATTACTCCCGTGGAGGAAAGTGCGCATGGTGACTGTTGTATTCACCCCGATGGAATTTCTGTGTTTCATCATCACTCTAATAGTCCACAACTTACAGAATATTACCAGACGTGCATCGGAAACTACTACTGGTCCTCCAGGGAACGATCAAAGCGTAGACTGTTTGAGACATTACTCCCGTGGATAAAGTGCGCATAATGACTGTTGTATTTAATCCCGATGCAATTTCTGTGTTTCATCAACACTCTGATAGTCCACAGATAACTGGATGCCACCAGATGTGCTTCGGAAACTACTACTTGTCTTCCGCGAATCGATCAAAGAGTAGACTGTTTGAGACATTACTCCCGTTGAGGAAAGTGCGCACGGTGACTGTTTCATTCAATCCCGATGCACTTTTGTGTTTCATCAACTCTCTGAGAGTCCACAGATTACAGAATGCCACCAGATGTGCATCGGAAACTACTACTGGTCTTCCAGGGAACGATCAAAGCGTAGACTGTTTGACAATAACTCCCATGGAGGAAAGTGCGCATGGTGACTGTTGTATTCAATCCCGACGCAATTTCTGTGTTTCATCAACACTCTGATAGTCCACAGATTAAAGAATGCCTCCAGATGTGCATCGGAAGCTACTACTGATCTTCCAGGGAACGATCAAAGCGTAGACTGTTTGAGAATTACTCCCATGGAGGAAAGTGCGCATGGTGACTGTTGTATTCAATCCCGATGCAATATCTGTGTTTCATCAACACTCTTATAGTCCACACATTACAGAATGCCTCCAGATGTTCATCGGAAACTACTACTGGTCTTCCACGGACCGATCAAAGCGTAGACTGTTTGAGAATTTACTCCCATGGAGGAAAGGGCGCATGGTGACTGTTGTATTCAATCCCCATCCAATTTCTGTGTTTCATCAACACTCTGATAGTCCACAGATTACAGAATGCCTCCAGATGTGCATCGGAAACTAGTACTGGTCTTCCAGGGAACGATCAAAGATTAGACCGTTTGAGAATTAGTCCATGGAGGAATGTGCGCATGGTGACTGTTGTATTCAATCCCGATGCAATATCTGTGTTTCATCAACACTCTTATAGTCCACAGATTACAGAATGCCTCCAGATGTGCATCGGAAACTACTACTGGTCTTCCACGGAACGATCAAAGCGTAGACTGTTTGGGACATTACTCCCATGGAGGAAAGTGCGCATGGTGACTGTTGTATTCAATCCCGATGCAATTTCTGTGTTTCATCAACACTCAGTTAGTCCACAGATTTTAGAATGCCTCCAGATGTGCATCGGAAACAACTACTGGTCTTCCAGGGAACGATCAAAGCGTATACTGTTTGAGAGATTACCCCCATGGAGGAAAGTGTGCACGGTGATTGTTGTATTCAATCCCGATACAATTTCTGTGTTTCATCAACAGTCTGATAGTCCACAGATTACAGAATGCCTCCAGATGTGCATCGGAAACTACTGCTGGACTTCCAGGGAACGATCAATGCGTAGACTGTTTGAGACATTACTCCCATGGAGGAAAGTGCGCATGGTGACTGTTGTATTCAATCCCGACGCAGTTTCTGTGTTTCATCAACACTCTGATAATCCACAGATTAAAGAATGCCTCCAGATGTGCATCGGAAACTACTACTGATCTTCCATGGAACGATCAAAGCGTAGACTGTTTGAGAATTACTCCCATGGAGGAAAGTGCGCATGGTGACTGTTGTATTCAATCCCGATGCAATATCTGTGTTTCATCAACACTCTTATAGTCCACACATTACAGAATGCATCCAGATGTTCATCGGACACTACTACTGGTCTTCCACGGAACGATCAAAGCGTAGACTGTTTGAGACATTACTCCCATGGAGGAAAGTGCGCATGGTGACTGTTGTATTCAATCCCCATCCAATTTCTGTGTTTCATCAACACTCAGTTAGTCCACAGATTTTAGAATGCCTCCAGATGTGCATCGGAAACAACTACTGGTCTTCCAGGGACGATCAAAGCGTAGACTGTTTGAGAATTACTCCCATGGAGGAAAGTGCGCATGGTGACTGTTGTATTCAATACCGATGCAATTTCTGTGTTTCATCAACACTCTGATAGTCCACAGATTACAGAATGCCTCCAGATGTGCATCGGAAACTAGTACTGGTCTTCCAGGGAACGATCAAAGCGTAGACTGTTTGAGAATTAGTCCCATGGAGGAAAGTGCGCATGGTGACTGTTGTATTCAATCCCGGTGCAATATCTGTGTTTCATCAACACACTTATAGTCCACAGATTACAGAATGCCTCCAGTTGTGCATCGGAAACTACTACTGGTCTTCCACGGAACGATCAAAGCGTAGACTGTTTGGTACATTACTCCCATGGAGGAAAGTGCGCATGGTGACTGTTGTATTCAATCCCGATGCAATTTCTGTGTTTCATCAACACTCAGTTAGTCCACAGATTTTAGAATGCCTCCAGATGTGCATCGGAACCTACTACTGGTCTTCCAGGGAACGATCAAAGCGTATACCGTTTGAGAGATTTCTCCCATGGAGGGAAGTGTGCACGGTGATTGTTGTATTCAATCCCGATACAATTTCTGTGTTTCATCAACCGTCTGATAGTCCACAGATTACAGAATGCCTCCAGATGTGCATCGGAAACTACTGCTGGACTTCCATGGAACGATCAATGCGTAGACTGTTTGAGACATTACTCCCATGGAGGAAAGTGCGCATGGTGACTGTTGTGCTCAATCTCGATGCATTTTCTGTGTTTCATCAACACTTTGAACGTCCACAGATTACAGAATGCCTCCAGATGTGCATCGGAAACTTCCACTGTTTATCCAGGGACAAATCTAAGCGTATACTGTTTGAGACATTACTCCCATGGAGGAAAGTGCGCGTTGTGACTGTTGTATTCAAACCCGATGAAATTTCTGTGTTTCATCAACACTGTGATAGTCCACAGATTACAGAATGCCTCCAGATGTGCATCGGAAACTACTACTGGTCTTAAAGGGAACGATCAAAGCGTAGACTGTTTGGGACATTACTCCCGTGGAGGAAAGTGCGCATGGTGACTGTTGTATTCACCCCGATGGAATTTCTGTGTTTCATCATCACTCTGATAGTCCACAAATTACAGAATATTACCAGACGTGCATCGGAAACTACTACTGGTCCTCCAGGGAACGATCAAAGCGTAGACTGTTTGAGACATTACTCCCGTGGATAAAGTGCGCATAATTACTGTTGTATTCAATCCCGATGCAATTTCTGTGTTTCATCAACACTCTGATTGTCACAGATTACTGGATGCCACCAGATGGGCTTCGGAAACTACTTCTTCTCTTCCACGGATCGATCAAAGAGTAGACTGTTTGAGACATTACTCCCGTTGAGGAAAGTGCGCATGGTGACTGTTGTATTCAATCCCGACGCAATTTCTGTGTTTCATCAACACTCAGTTAGTCCACAGATTTTAGAATGCCCCCAGATGTTCATCGGAAACTACTACTGGTCTTCCACGGAACGATCAAAGCGTAGACTGTTTGAGACATTACTCCCATGGAGGAAAGTGCGCAAGGTGACTGTTGTATTCAATCCCGATGCAATATCTGTGTTTCATCAACACTCTTATAGTCCAAAGATTACAGAATGATTCCAGATGTGCATCGGAAACTACTACTGGTCTTCCATGGAACGATCAAAGCGTAGACTCTTTGGGACATTACTCCCATGGAGGAATGTGCGCATGGTGACTGTTGTATTCAATCCCGATGCAATTTCTGTGTTTCATCAACACTCAGTTAGTCCACAGATTTTAGAATGCCTCCAGATGTGCATCGGAAACTACTACTGGTCTTCCAGGGAACGATCAAAGCGTAGACTGTTTGAGAATTACTCCCATGGAGGAAAGTGCGCATGGTGACTGTTGTATTCAATACCGATGCAATTTCTGTGTTTCATCAACACTCTGATAGTCCACAGATTACAGAATGCCTCCAGATGTGCATCGGAGACTAGTACTGGTCATCCAGGGAACGATCAAAGCGTAGACTGTTTGAGAATTAGTCCCATGGAGGAAAGTGCGCATGGTGACTGTTGTATTCAATCCCGATGCAATATCTGTGTTTCATCAACACTCTTATTGTCCACAGAATACAGAATGCCTCCAGATGTGCATCGGAAACTACTACTGGTCTTCCACGGAACAATCAAAGCGTAGACTGTTTGGGACATTACTCCCATGGAGGAAAGTGGGCATGGTGAATGTTGTATTCAATCCTGATGCAATTTCTGTGTTTCATCAACACTCTGATAGTCCACAGATTACAGAATGAATCCAGATGTGCATCGAAAACTGCTACTGATCATCCAGGGAACGATCAAAGCGTAGACTGTGTGAGACATTACTCCCACGGAGGAAAGTGGGCATGGTGAATGTTGTATTCAATCCCGAATCAATTTCTGTGTTTCATCAACACTCTGATATTCCACAGATTACAGAATGCCTCCAGATGTGCATCGGAAACTGCTAATGGTCTTCCAGGGAACGATCAAAGCGTATAATCTTTGAGACATTACTCCCGTGGAGGAAGGTGCGCATGGTGACTGTTGTATTCAATCCCGATGCAATTTCTGTGTTTCATCAACACTCTGACAGTCCACACATTACAGAATGCCACGAGATGTGCATCGGAAACTACTACTGGTCTTCCAGGGAACTATCAAAGAGTAGACTGTTTGAGAATTACTCCCATGGAGGAAATTGCGCATGGTGACTGTTGTATTCAATCCCGATGCAATTTCTGTGTTTCATCAACACAGATTTCAGAATATCTCCAGATGTGCATCGGAAACTACTACTTGTCTTCCTGAGAACGATCAAAGTGTAAACTGTTTGAGACATTACTCCCATGGAGGTAAGTGTGCATGGTGACAGTTGTATTCGATCCCGAGGCAATTTCTGTGTTTCCATCCACACTTTGAAGATCCACAGCTTACAGAAGGAATCCAGATGAGCATCGGAAACTACTACTGGTCTTCCAGGGAACGATCAAAGCGTAGACTGTTTGAGAATTACTCCCATGGAGGAAAGTGCGCATGGTGACTGTTGTATTCAATCCCGATGCAATTTCTGTGTTTCATCAACACTCTGATAGTCCACCGATTACAGTATGGCACCAGATGTGCATCGGAAACTACTACTGGTCTTCCAGGGAGCGATCAAAGCGTAGACTCTTTGAGAATTACTTCCATGGAGGAAAGTGCGCATGGTGACTGTGCCATTCAATCCCGAGGCAATTTCTGTGTTTCCATCCACATTTTGAAGATCCACAGCTTACAGAAGGAATCCAGATGTGCATCGAAAAACTACTACTGGTCTTCCAGGGAACGATCAAAGCGTAGACTGTTTGAGAATTACTCCCATGGAGGAAAGTGCGCATGGTGACTGTTGTATTCAATCCCGATGCAATTTCTGTGTTTCATCAACACTCTGACAGTCCACAGATTACAGAATGCCTCCAGACGTTCATCGGAAACTACTACTGGTCTTCCAGGGAACGATCAAAGCGTAGACTGTTTGAGACATTTCCTACCGTGGAGGAAAGTGAGCATGGTGACTGTTGTATTCAATCCCGATGCAATTTCAGTGTTTCATCAACACTCTGATAGTCCACCGATTACAGTATGGCACCAGATGTGCATCGGAAACTACTACTGGTCTTCCAGGGAGCGATCAAAGCGTAGACCCTTTGAGAATTACTTCCATGGAGGAAAGTGAGCATGGTGACTGTTGTATTCAATCCCGATGCAATTTCAGTGATTCATCAACACTTTGAAAGTCCACATATTACAGAAAGCCTCCAGATGTGCATCGGAAACTACTACTGGTCTTCCAGGGAACGATTAAAGCGTAGAATCTTTGAGGATTCCTCCCATGGAGGAAATTGCGCATGGTGACTGTTGTATTCAATCCCTGGGCAATTTCTGTGTTTTATTCCACACTTTGAAGTTCCACAGATTACAGAATTAATAAAGATGTGCATCGGAAACTACTATCGGTCTTCCAGGGAACAATCAAATCGTAGACTGTTTGAGAATTACTCCCATGAAGGAAAGTGCGCATGGTGACTGTTGTATTCAATCCCGATGCAATTTCTGTGTTTCCTCAACACAGATTACAGAATACCTCCTAATGTGCATCGGAAACTACTGCTTGTCTTCCAGGGAACGATCAAAGCGTAAACTGTTTGAGACATTACTCGCATGGTGGAAAGTGCGCATGGTGACTGTTGTATTCAATCCCGAGGCAATTTCCGTGTTTCCATCCACACTTTGAAGGTCCACAGATTACAGAAGGAATCCAGATGTGCATCAGAAACTACTACTGGTCTTCCAGGGAACGATCAAAGCGTAGACTGTTTGAGACATTACTCCCATGGAGGAAAGTGCGCACATTGACTGTTGTACTCAATCCCCATGCAATTTCTGTGTTTCATCAACACTCAGATAGTCCACAGATTACAGAATGCCTGCAGATAAGCATCGGAAAATAGTACTGGTCTTCCAGGGAACGATCAAAGCGTAGACTGTTTGAGACATTACTCTTATGGAGGAAAGTGCGCATGGTGAATGTTGTATTCAATCCCGATGCAATTTTAGTGTTTCATCAACACTCTGATAGTCCACAGATTACAGAATGCCACCAGATGTGCATCGGAAACAACTACTGGTCTTCCAGGGAACGATCAAAGCGTAGACTGTTTGAGACATTACTCCCATTCAGGAAAGTGCGCATGGTGACTGTTGTACTCAATCCCGACGCAATTTCGGTGTTTCATCAACACTCTGATACTCCACAGATTACAGAATGCCACCAGATGTGCATTGGAAAATACTACTGGTCTTCCACGGAACGATCAAAGCGTAGACTGTTTGAGACATTACTCCCATGGAGGAAAGCGCGCATGGTGACTGTTGTATTCAATCCCGATGCATTTTCTGTGTTTCATCAACACTCGGATACTACACAGATTACAGAATGCCGCCAGATGTGCATTGGAAACTACTACTGTTCTTATAGGGAACGGTCAAAGCGTAGACTGTTTGAGTCATACCTAACGTGGAGGAAAGTGAGCATGGTGACTGTTGTATTCAATCCCGATGCAATTTCTGTGTTTCATCAACACTCTGATTGTCCACAGATTACAGAATGGCACCAGATGTGCATCGGAAACTACTACTGGTCTTAAAGGGAGCGATCAAATCGTAGACTGTTTGAGAATTAGTTCCATGGTGGAAAGTGCGCATGGTGACTGTTGTATTCATTCCTGATGCAATTTCTGTGTTTCATCAACACTCTGATAGTCCACAGATTACAGAATGAATCCAGAAGTGCATCGAAAACTGCTACTGATCATCCAGGGAACGACCAAAGCGTAGACTGTTTAAGACATTACTCCCACGGAGGAAAGTGGGCATGGTGAATGTTGTATTCAATCCCGAATCAATTTCTGTGTTTCATCAACACTCTGATATTCCACAGATTACAGAATGCCTCCAGATGTGCATCGGAAACTGCTAATGGTCTTCCAGGGAACGATCAAAACGTAAAATCTTTGACACATTACTCCCATGGAGGAAGGTGCGCATGGTGACTGTTGTATTCAATCCCGATGCATTTTCTGTGTTTCATCAACACTCGGATAGTTCACAGATTACAGAATGCCTCCAGATGTGCATCGGTGACTACTACTGGTCTTCCAGGGAACGATCAAAGCGTAGACTGTGTGAGAATTGCTCCCATGGAGGAAATTGCGCATGGTGACTGTTCTATTCAATCCCGATGCAATTTCTGTGTTGCATCAGCACAAATTACAGAATATCTCCAGATGTGCATCGGAAACTACTACTTGTGTTCCAGAGAACGATCAAAGCGTAAACTGTTTGAGACATTACTCCCATGGAGGAAAGTGCGCATGGTGACAGTTGTATTCGATCCCGAGGCAATTTCTGTGTTTCCATCCACACTTTGAAGATCCACAGCTTACAGAATGAATCCAGATGTGCATCGGAAACTACTACTGGTCTTCCAGGGAACGATCAAAGCGTAGACTGTTTGAGAATTACTCCCATGGAGGAAAGTGCTCATGGTGACTGTTGTATTCAATCCCGATGCAATTTCTGTGTTTCCATCCACACTTTGAAGATCCACAGCTTACAGAATGAATCCAGATGTGCATCGGAAACTACTACTGGTCTTCCAGGGAACGATCAAAGCGTAGACTGTTTGAGAATTACTCCCATGGAGGAAAGTGCGCATGGTGACTGTTGTATTCAATCCCGATGCAATTTCTGTGTTTCATCAACACTCTGATAGTGAGACATTACTACCGTGGAGGAAAGTGAGCATGGTGACTGTTGTATTCAATCCCGATGAAATTTCAGTGTTTCATCAACACTCTGATAGTCCACCGATTACAGTATGGCACCAGATGTGCATCGGAAACTACTACTGGTCTTCCAGGGAGCGATCTAAGCGTAGACTCTTTGAGAATTACTTCCATGGAGGAAAGTGTGCATGGTGACTGTTGTATTCAATCCCGATGCAATTTCTGTGTTTCATCAACACAGATTTCAGAATATCTCCAGATGTGCATCGGAAACTACTACTTGTCTTCCAGAGATCGATCAAAGCGTAAACTGTTTGAGACATTACTCCCATGGAGGTAAGTGCGCATGGTGACAGTTGCATTCGATCCCGAGGCAATTTCTGTGATTCCATCCACACTTTGAAGATCCACAGCTTACAGAAGGAATCCAGATGAGCATCGGAAACTACTACTGGTCTTCCAGGGAACGATCAAAGCGTAGACTGTTTGAGAATTACTCCCATGGAGGAAAGTGCGCATGGTGACTTTTGTATTCAATCCCGATGCAATATCTGTGTTTCATCAACACTCTGATAGTCCACAGATTACAGAATGCCTCCAGACGTTCATCGGAAACTACTACTGGTCTTCCAGGGAACGATCAAAGCGTAGACTGTTTGAGACATTACTACCGTGGAGGAAAGTGAGCATGGTGACTGTTGTATTCAATCCCGATGCAATTTCAGTGTTTCATCAACACTCTGATAGTCCACCGATTACAGTATGGCACCAGATGTGCATCGGAAACTACTACTGGTCTTCCAGGGAGCGAACAAAGAGTAGACTCTTTGAGAATTACTTCCATGGAGGAAAGTGCGCATGGTGACTGTGCCATTCAATCCCGAGGCAATTTCTGTGTTTCCAACCACACTTTGAAGATCCACAGCTTACAGAAGGAGTCCAGATGTGCATCGAAAAACTACTACTGGTCTTCCAGGGAACGATCAAAGCGTAGACTGTTTGAGAATTACTCCCATGGAGGAAAGTGCGCATGGTGACTGTTGTATTCAATCCCGATGCAATTTCTGTGTTTCATCAACACTCTGATAGTCCACAGATTACAGAATGCCTCCAGACGTTCATCGGAAACTACTACTGATCTTCCAGGGAGCGATCAAAGCGTAGACTCTTTGAGAATTACTTCCATGGAGGAAAGTGAGCATGGTGACTGTTGTATTCAATCCCGATGCAATTTCAGTGATTCATCAACACTTTGAAGGTCCACATATTACAGAAAGCCTCCAGATGTGCATCGGAAACTACTACTGGTCTTCCAGGGAACGATTAAAGCGTAGACTCTTTGAGGATTCCTCCCATGGAGGAAATTGCGCATGGTGACTGTTGTATTCAATCCCTGGGCAATTTCTGTGTTTTATTCCACACTTTGAAGTTCCACAGATTACAGAATTAATAAAGATGTGCATCGGAAACTACTACCGGTCTTCCAGGGAACAATCAAATCGTAGACTGTTTGAGAATTACTCCCATGAAGGAAAGTGCGCATGGTGACTGTTGTATTCAATCCCGATGCAATTTCTGTGTTTCCTGAACACAGATTACAGAATACCTCCTAATGTGCATCGGAAACTACTGCTTGTCTTCCAGGGAACGATCAAAGCGTAAACTGTTTGAGACATTACTCGCATGGAGGAAAGTGCGCATGGTGACTGTTGTATTCAATCCCGATTCAATTTCCGTGTTTCCATCCACACTTTGAAGGTCCACAGATTACAGAAGGAATCCAGATCTGCATCAGAAACTACTACTGGTCTTCCACGGAACGATCAAAGCGTATACTGTTTGAGACATTACTCCCATGGAGGAAAGTGCGCACATTGACTGTTGTACTCAATCCCCATGCAATTTCTGTGTTTCATCAACACTCTGATATTCCACAGATTACAGAATGCCTCCAGATGTGCATCGGAAACTGCTAATGGTCTTCCAGGGAACGATCAAAACGTAAAATCTTTGACACATTACTCCCATGGAGGAAGGTGCGCATGGTGACTGTTGTATTCAATCCCGATGCATTTTCTGTGTTTCATCAACACTCGGATAGTTCACAGATTACAGAATGCCTCCAGATGTGCATCGGTGACTACTACTGGTCTTCCAGGGAACGATCAAAGCGTAGAATGTGTGAGAATTGCTCCCATGGAGGAAATTGCGCATGGTGACTGTTCTATTCAATCCCGATGCAATTTCTGTGTTGCATCAGCACAGATTACAGAATATCTCCAGATGTGCATCGGAAACTACTACTTGTGTTCCAGAGAACGATCAAAGCGTAAACTGTTTGAGACATTACTCCCATGGAGGAAAGTGCGCATGGTGACAGTTGTATTCGATCCCGAGGCAATTTCTGTGTTTCCATCCACACTTTGAAGATCCACAGCTTACAGAATGAATCCAGATGTGCATCGGAAACTACTACTGGTCTTCCAGGGAACGATCAAAGCGTAGACTGTTTGAGAATTACTCCCATGGAGGAAAGTGCGCATGGTGACTGTTGTATTCAATCCCGATGCAATTTCTGTGTTTCCATCCACACTTTGAAGATCCACAGCTTACAGAATGAATCCAGATGTGCATCGGAAACTACTACTGGTCTTCCAGGGAACGATCAAAGCGTAGACTGTTTGAGAATTACTCCCATGGAGGAAAGTGCGCATGGTGACTGTTGTATTCAATCCCGATGCAATTTCTGTGTTTCATCAACACTCTGATAGTGAGACATTACTACCGTGGAGGAAAGTGAGCATGGTGACTGTTGTATTCAATCCCGATGAAATTTCAGTGTTTCATCAACACTCTGATAGTCCACCGATTACAGTATGGCACCAGATGTGCATCGGAAACTACTACTGGTCTTCCAGGGAGCGATCTAAGCGTAGACTCTTTGAGAATTACTTCCATGGAGGAAAGTGTGCATGGTGACTGTTGTATTCAATCCCGATGCAATTTCTGTGTTTCATCAACACAGATTTCAGAATATCTCCAGATGTGCATCGGAAACTACTACTTGTCTTCCAGAGATCGATCAAAGCGTAAACTGTTTGAGACATTACTCCCATGGAGGTAAGTGCGCATGGTGACAGTTGTATTCGATCCCGAGGCAATTTCTGTGATTCCATCCACACTTTGAAGATCCACAGCTTACAGAAGGAATCCAGATGAGCATCGGAAACTACTACTGGTCTTCCAGGGAACGATCAAAGCGTAGACTGTTTGAGAATTACTCCCATGGAGGAAAGTGCGCATGGTGACTTTTGTATTCAATCCCGATGCAATATCTGTGTTTCATCAACACTCTGATAGTCCACAGATTACAGAATGCCTCCAGACGTTCATCGGAAACTACTACTGGTCTTCCAGGGAACGATCAAAGCGTAGACTGTTTGAGACATTACTACCGTGGAGGAAAGTGAGCATGGTGACTGTTGTATTCAATCCCGATGCAATTTCAGTGTTTCATCAACACTCTGATAGTCCACCGATTACAGTATGGCACCAGATGTGCATCGGAAACTACTACTGGTCTTCCAGGGAGCGAACAAAGAGTAGACTCTTTGAGAATTACTTCCATGGAGGAAAGTGCGCATGGTGACTGTGCCATTCAATCCCGAGGCAATTTCTGTGTGTCCAACCACACTTTGAAGATCCACAGCTTACAGAAGGAGTCCAGATGTGCATCGAAAAACTACTACTGGTCTTCCAGGGAACGATCAAAGCGTAGACTGTTTGAGAATTACTCCCATGGAGGAAAGTGCGCATGGTGACTGTTGTATTCAATCCCGATGCAATTTCTGTGTTTCATCAACACTCTGATAGTGAGACATTACTACCGTGGAGGAAAGTGAGCATGGTGACTGTTGTATTCAATCCCGATGAAATTTCAGTGTTTCATCAACACTCTGATAGTCCACCGATTACAGTATGGCACCAGATGTGCATCGGAAACTACTACTGGTCTTCCAGGGAGCGATCTAAGCGTAGACTCTTTGAGAATTACTTCCATGGAGGAAAGTGTGCATGGTGACTGTTGTATTCAATCCCGATGCAATTTCTGTGTTTCATCAACACAGATTTCAGAATATCTCCAGATGTGCATCGGAAACTACTACTTGTCTTCCAGAGATCGATCAAAGCGTAAACTGTTTGAGACATTACTCCCATGGAGGTAAGTGCGCATGGTGACAGTTGTATTCGATCCCGAGGCAATTTCTGTGATTCCATCCACACTTTGAAGATCCACAGCTTACAGAAGGAATCCAGATGAGCATCGGAAACTACTACTGGTCTTCCAGGGAACGATCAAAGCGTAGACTGTTTGAGAATTACTCCCATGGAGGAAAGTGCGCATGGTGACTTTTGTATTCAATCCCGATGCAATATCTGTGTTTCATCAACACTCTGATAGTCCACAGATTACAGAATGCCTCCAGACGTTCATCGGAAACTACTACTGGTCTTCCAGGGAACGATCAAAGCGTAGACTGTTTGAGACATTACTACCGTGGAGGAAAGTGAGCATGGTGACTGTTGTATTCAATCCCGATGCAATTTCAGTGTTTCATCAACACTCTGATAGTCCACCGATTACAGTATGGCACCAGATGTGCATCGGAAACTACTACTGGTCTTCCAGGGAGCGAACAAAGAGTAGACTCTTTGAGAATTACTTCCATGGAGGAAAGTGCGCATGGTGACTGTGCCATTCAATCCCGAGGCAATTTCTGTGTTTCCAACCACACTTTGAAGATCCACAGCTTACAGAAGGAGTCCAGATGTGCATCGAAAAACTACTACTGGTCTTCCAGGGAACGATCAAAGCGTAGACTGTTTGAGAATTACTCCCATGGAGGAAAGTGCGCATGGTGACTGTTGTATTCAATCCCGATGCAATTTCTGTGTTTCATCAACACTCTGATAGTCCACAGATTACAGAATGCCTCCAGACGTTCATCGGAAACTACTACTGATCTTCCAGGGAGCGATCAAAGCGTAGACTCTTTGAGAATTACTTCCATGGAGGAAAGTGAGCATGGTGACTGTTGTATTCAATCCCGATGCAATTTCAGTGATTCATCAACACTTTGAAGGTCCACATATTACAGAAAGCCTCCAGATGTGCATCGGAAACTACTACTGGTCTTCCAGGGAACGATTAAAGCGTAGACTCTTTGAGGATTCCTCCCATGGAGGAAATTGCGCATGGTGACTGTTGTATTCAATCCCTGGGCAATTTCTGTGTTTTATTCCACACTTTGAAGTTCCACAGATTACAGAATTAATAAAGATGTGCATCGGAAACTACTACCGGTCTTCCAGGGAACAATCAAATCGTAGACTGTTTGAGAATTACTCCCATGAAGGAAAGTGCGCATGGTGACTGTTGTATTCAATCCCGATGCAATTTCTGTGTTTCCTGAACACAGATTACAGAATACCTCCTAATGTGCATCGGAAACTACTGCTTGTCTTCCAGGGAACGATCAAAGCGTAAACTGTTTGAGACATTACTCGCACGGAGGAAAGTGCGCATGGTGACTGTTGTATTCAATCCCGATTCAATTTCCGTGTTTCCATCCACACTTTGAAGGTCCACAGATTACAGAAGGAATCCAGATCTGCATCAGAAACTACTACTGGTCTTCCAGGGAACGATCAAAGCGTATACTGTTTGAGACATTACTCCCATGGAGGAAAGTGCGCACATTGACTGTTGTACTCAATCCCCATGCAATTTCTGTGTTTCATCAACACTCAGATAGTCCACAGATTACAGAATGCCTGCAGATAAGCATCGGAAAATAGTACTGGTCTTCCAGGGAACGATCAAAGCGTAGACTGTTTGAGACATTACTCTTATGGAGGAAAGTGCGCATGGTGAATGTTGTATTCAATCCCGATGCAATTTTAGTGTTTCATCAACACTCTGATAGTCCACAGATTACAGAATGCCACCAGATGTGCATCGGAAACTACTACTGGTCTTCCAGGGAACGATCAAAGCGTAGACTGTTTGAGACATTACTCCCATTCGGGAAAGTGCGCATGGTGACTGTTGTACTCAATCCCGACGCAATTTCTGTGTTTCATCAACACTCTGATACTCCACAGATTACAGAATGCCACCAGATGTGCATTGGAAAATACTACTGGTCTTCCACGGAACGATCAAAGCGTAGACTGTTTGAGACATTACTCCCATGGAGGAAAGCGCGCATGGTGACTGTTGTATTCAATCCCGATGCATTTTCTGTGTTTCATCAACACTCGGATACTACACAGATTACAGAATGCCGCCAGATGTGCATTGGAAACTACTACTGTTCTTATAGGGAACGGTCAAAGCGTAGACTGTTTGAGTCATACCTAACGTGGAGATATACCTCCAGTTGAGGAAAGTGAGCATGGTGACTGTTGTATTCAATCCCGATGCAATTTCTGTGTTTCATCAACACTCTGATTGTCCACAGATTACAGAATGGCACCAGATGTGCATCGGAAACTACTACTGGTCTTAAAGGGAACGATCAAATCGTAGACCGTTTGAGAATTACTTCCATGGTGGAAAGTGCGCATGGTGACTGTTGTATTCAATCCTGATGCAATTTCTGTGTTTCATCAACACTCTGATAGTCCACAGATTACAGAATGAATTCAGAAGTGCATCGAAAACTGCTACTGATCATCCAGGGAACGACCAAAGCGTAGACTGTTTGAGACATTACTCCCACGGAGGAAAGTGGGCATGGTGAATGTTGTATTCAATCCCGAATCAATTTCTGTGTTTCATCAACACTCTGATATTCCACAGATTACAGAATGCCTCCAGATGTGCATCGGAAACTGCTAATGGTCTTCCAGGGAACGATCAAAGCGTAAATTTCTTTGAGACATTACTCCCATGGAGGAAGGTGCGCATGGTGACTGTTGTATTCAATCCCGATGCATTTTCTGTGTTTCATCAACACTCGGATAGTTCACAGATTACAGAATGCCTCCAGATGTGCATCGGTGACTACTACTGGACTTCCAGGGAACGATCAAAGCGTAGACTGTTTGAGAATTACTCCCATGGAGGAAATTGCGCATGGTGACTGTTCTATTCAATCCCGATGCAATTTCTGTGTTGCATCAACACAGATTACAGAATATCTCCAGATGTGCATCGGAAACTACTACTTGTGTTCCAGAGAACGATCAAAGCGTAAACTGTTTGAGACATTACTCCCATGGAGGAAAGTGGGCATGGTGACAGTTGTATTCGATCCCGAGGCAATTTCTGTGTTTCCATCCACACTTTGAAGATCCACAGCTTACAGAATGAATCCAGATGTGCATCGGAAACTACTACTGGTCTTCTAGGGAACGATCAAAGCGTAGACTGTTTGAGAATTACTCCCATGTAGGAAAGTGCGCATGGTGACTGTTGTATTCAATCCCGATGCAATTTCTGTGTTTCATCAACACTCTGATAGTGAGACATTACTACCGTGGAGGAAAGTGAGCATGGTGACTGTTGTATTCAATCCCGATGAAATTTCAGTGTTTCATCAACACTCTGATAGTCCACCGATTACAGTATGGCACCAGATGTGCATCGGAAACTACTACTGGTCTTCCAGGGAGCGATCTAAGCGTAGACTCTTTGAGAATTACTTCCATGGAGGAAAGTGCGCATGGTGACTGTGCCATTCAATCCCGAGACAATTACTGCGATTCATCAACACTTTGAAGGTCCACATATTACAGAAAGCCTCCAGATGTGCATCGGAAACTACTACTGGTCTTCCAGGGAACGATTAAAGCGTAGACTCTTTGAGGATTCCTCCCATGGAGGAAATTGCGCATGGTGACTGTTGTATTCAATCCCTGGGCAATTTCTGTGTTTTATTCCACACTTTGAAGTTCCACAGATTACAGAATTAATAAAGATGTGCATCGGAAACTACTACCGGTTTTCCAGGGAACAATCAAATCGTAGACTGTTTGAGAATTACTCCCATGAAGGAAAGTGCGCATGGTGACTGTTGTATTCAATCCCGATGCAATTTCTGTGTTTCCTCAACACAGATTACAGAATACCTCCTAATGTGCATCGGAAACTACTGCTTGTCTTCCAGGGAACGATCAAAGCGTAAACTGTGTGAGACATTACTCGCATGGAGGAAAGTGAGCATGGTGACTGTTGTATTCAATCCCGAGGCAATTTCCGTGTCTCCATCCACACTTTGAAGGTCCACAGATTACAGAAGGAATCCAGATGTGCATCAGAAACTACTACTGGTCTTCCAGGGAACGATCAAAGCGTAGACTGTTTGAGACATTACTCCCATGGAGGAAAGTGCGCACATTAACTGTTGTACTCAATCCCCATGCAATTTCTGTGTTTCATCAACACTCAGATAGTCCACAGATTATAGAATGCCTGCAGATAAGCATCGGAAAATACTACTGGTCTTCCAGTGAACGATCAAAGCGTAGACTGTTTGAGACATACCTCCCGTGGAGGAAAGTGTGCATGGTGACTGTTGTATTCAATCCCGATGCAATTTTAGTGTCTCATCAACACTCTGATAGTCCACAGGTTACAGAATGCCTCCAGATGTGCATCGGAAACTACTACTGGACGTCCAGGGAACGATCAAAGCGTAGACTGTTTGAGACATTACTCTTATGGAGGAAAGTGCGCATGGTGAATGTTGTATTCGATCCCGATGCAATTTTAGTGTTTCATCAACACTCTGATAGTCCACGGATTACAGAATGCCACCAGATGTGCATCGGAAACTACTACTGGTCTTCCAGGGAACGATCAAAGCGTAGACTGTTTGAGACATTACTCCCATTCAGGAAAGTGCGCATGGTGACTGTTGTACTCAATCCCGATGCAATTTCTGTGTTTCATCAACACTCTGATACTCCACAGATTACAGAATGCCACCATTTGTGCATCGGAAACTACTACTGGTCTTCCAGGGAATGATCAAAGCGTAGACTGTTTGAGACATACCTCCCGTGGAGGAAAGTGAGCATGGTGACTGTTGTATTCAATCCCGAAGCAATTTCTGTGTTTCATCAACACTCTGATAGTCCACAGATTACAGAATGTCACCAGATGTGCATCGGAAACTACTTCCGGTCTTCCAGGGAACGATCAAAGCGTAGACTGTTTGAGAATTATTCCCATGGAGGAAAGTCCGCATGTTGACTTTTGTATTCAATCCTGATGCAATTTCTGTGTTTCACCAACTCTCTGATAGTCCACAGATTACAGAATGCCTCCAGATGTGCATCGGAAACTGCTACTGGACTTCCAGGGAACGATCAAAACGTAGACAGTTTGAGACATTACTACCACGGAGGAAAGTGCGCATGGTGACTGTTGTAATAAATCCCGATTCAATTTCTTTGTTTCATCAACACTCTGATATTCCACAGATTACAGAATGCCTCCAGATGTGCATCGAAAACTGCTAATGGTCTTCCAGGGAACGATCAAAGCGTAAAATCTTTGAGACATTACTCCCATGGTGGAAGGTGCGCATGATGACTGTTGTATTCAATCCCGATGCATTTTCTGTGTTTCATCAACACTCTGATAGTTCACAGATTACAGAATGCCTCCAGAAGTGCATCGGTGACTACTACTGGTCTTCCAGGGAACGATCAAAGCGTAGACTGTTTGAGAATTACTCCCATTGAGGAAATTGCGAATGGTGACAGTTGTATTCGACCCCGAGGCAATTTCTGTGTTTACATCCACACTTTGAAGATCCACAGCTTACAGAAGGAATCCAGATGTGCATCGGAAACTACTACTGGTCTTCCAGGGAACGATCAAAGCGTAGACTGTTTGAGAATTACTCCCATGGAGGAAAGTGCGCAAGGTGACTGTTGTATTTAATCCCGATGCAATTTCTGTGTTTCATCAACACAGATTACAGAATATCTCCAGATGTGCATCGGAAACTACTACTTGTCTTCCAGGGAACGATCAAAACGTAAACTGTTTGAGACATTACTCCCATGGAGGAAAGTGCGCATGGTGAGAGTTGTATTCGATCCCGAGGCAAATTCTGTGTTTCCATCCACACTTTGAAGATCCACAGCTTACAGAAGGAATCCAGTTGTGCATCGGAAACTACTACTAGTCTTCCAGGGAACGATCAAAGCGTAGACTGTTTGAGAATTACTCCCATGGAGGAAAGTGCGCATGGTGACTGTTGTATTCAATCCCGATGCAATTTCTGTGTTTCATCAACACTCTGATAGTCCACAGATTACACAATGCCTCCAGACGTTCATCGGAAACTACTACTGGTCTCCCAGGGAACGATCAAAGCGTAGACTGTTTGAGACATTACTACCGTGGAGGAAAGTGAGCATGGTGACTGTTGTATTCAATCCCGATGCAATTTCAGTGTTTCATCAACACTCTGATAGTCCACCGATTACAGTATGGCACCAGATGTGCATCGGAAACTACTTCTGGTCTTCCAGGGAGCGATCAAAGCGTAGACTCTTTGAGAATTACTTCCATGGAGGAAAGTGCGCATGGTGACTGTGCCATTCAATCCCAAGACAATTACTGTGATTCATCAACACTTTGCCGGCCGTGGTGGTCTCGCGGTTCTAGGCGCGCAGTCCGGAACCGTGCTACTGCTACGGTCGCAGGTTCGAATCCTGCCTCGGGCATGGATGTGTGTGATGTCCTTAGGTTAGTTAGGTTTAAGTAGTTCTCAGTTCTAGGGGACTAATGACCACAGCAGTTGAGTCCCATAGTGCTCAGAGCCATTTGAACCATTTGAACCATCAACACTTTGAAGGTCCACATATTACAGAAAGCCTCCAGATGTGCATCGGAAACTACTACTGGTCTTACAGTGAACGATTAAAGCGTTGACTGTTTGAGACATTACTCCCATGGAGGAAAGTGGGCATGGAGACTGTTGTATTCAATCCCGATGCAATTTCTGTGTCTCATCAACACTCTGATAGTCCACAGGTTACAGAATGCCTCCAGATGTGCATCGGAAAATACTACTGGACTTCCATGGAACGATCAAAGCGTAGACTGTTTGAGACATTACTCTTATGGAGGAAAGTGCGCATGGTGAATGTTGTATTCAATCCCGATGCAATTTTAGTGTTTCATCAACACTCTGATGGTCCACAGATTACAGAATGCCACCAGATGTGCATCGGAAACTACTACTGGTCTTCCAGGGAACGATCAAAGCGTAGACTGTTTGGGAATTACTCCCATGGAGAAAAGTGCGCATGGTGACTGCTGTATTCAATCCCGATGCAATTTCTGTGTTTCATCAACACTCTGATAGTCCACAGATTACAGAATGCCTCCAGACGTTCATCGGAAACTACTACTGGTCTCCCAGGGAACGATCAAAGCGTAGACTGTTTGAGACATTACTACCGTGGAGGAAAGTGAGCATGGTGACTGTTGTATTCAATCCCGATGCAATTTCAGTGTTTCATCAACACTCTGATAGTCCACCGATTACAGTATGGCACCAGATGTGCATCGGAAACTACTTCTGGTCTTCCAGGGAGCGATCAAAGCGTAGACTCTTTGAGAATTACTTCCATGGAGGAAAGTGCGCATGGTGACTGTGCCATTCAATCCCGAGACAATTACTGTGATTCATCAACACTTTGCCGGCCGTGGTGGTCTCGCGGTTCTAGGCGCGCAGTCCGGAACCGTGCTACTGCTACGGTCACAGGTTCGAATCCTGCCTCGGGCATGGATGTGTGTGATGTCCTTAGGTTAGTTAGGTTTAAGTAGTTCTAAGTTCTAGGGGACTAATGACCACAGCAGTTGAGTCCCATAGTGCTCAGAGCCATTTGAACCATTTGAACCATCAACACTTTGAAGGTCCACATTATACAGAAAGCCTCCAGATGTGCATCGGAAACTACTACTGGTCTTCCAGGGAACGATTAAACCGTAGACTCTTTGAGGATTCCTCCCATGGAGGAAATTGCGCATGGTGACTGTTGTATTCAATCCCGATGCAATTTCTGTGTCTCATCAACACTCTGATAGTCCACAGGTTACAGAATGCCTCCAGATGTGCATCGGAAACTACTACTGGACTTCCAGGGAACTATCAAAGCGTAGACTGTTTGAGACATTACTCTTATGGAGGAATGTGCGCATGGTGAATGTTGTATTCAATCCCGATGCAATTTTAGTGTTTCATCAACACTCTGATAGTCCACAGATAACAGAATGCCACCAGATGTTCATCGGAAACTACTACTGGTCTTCCAGGGAACTATCAAAGCGTAGACTGTTGGAAACATTACTCCCATGCAGGAAAGTGCGCATGGTGACTGTTGTAATAAATCCCGATTCAATTTCTGTGTTTCATCAACACTCTGATATTCCACAGATTACAGAATGCCTCCAGATGTGCATCGGAAACTGCTAATGGTCTTCCAGGGAACGATCAAAGCGTAAAATCTTTGAGACATTACTCCCATGGAGGAAGGTGCGCATGGTGACTGTTGTATTCAATCCCGATGCATTTTCTGTGTTTCATCAACACTCTGATAGTTCACAGATTACAGAATGCCTCCAGGTGTGCATCGGTGACTACTACTGGTCTTCCAGGGAACGATCAAAGCGTAGACTGTTTGAGAATTACTCCCATTGAGGAAAATGCGCATGGTGACCGTTGTATTCAATCCCGATGCAATTTCTGTGTTTCATCAACACAGATTACAGAATATCTCCAGATGTGCATCGGAAACTACTACTTGTCTTCCAGGGAACGATCAAAGCGTAGACTGTTTAAGACATTACTCCCACGGAGGAAAGTGGGCATGGTGAATGTTGTATTCAATCCCGATTCAATTTCTGTGTTTCATCAACACTCTGATATTCCACAGATTACAGAATGCCTCCAGACGATCATCGGAAACTACTACTGGTCTTCCAGGGAACGATCAAAGCTTAGACTGTTTGAGACATTACTACCGTGGAGGAAAGTGAGCATGGTGACTGTTGTATTCAATCCCGATGCAATTTCAGTGTTTCATCAACACTCTGATAGACCACCGATTACAGAATGGCACCAGATGTGCATCGGAAACTTCTACTGGTCTTCCAGGGAGCGATCAAGACGTAGACTCTTTGAGAATTACTTCCACGTAGGAAAGTGCGCATGGTGACTGTGCCATTCAATCCCGAGACAATTACTGTGATTCATCAACACTTTGAAGGTCCACATATTACAGAAAGCCTCCAGATGTGCATTGGAAACTACTACTGGTCTTCCAGGGAACTATTAAAGCGTAGACTCTTTGAGGATTCCTCCCATGGAGGAAATTGCGCATGGTGACTGTTGTATTCAATCCCTGGGCAATTTCTGTGTTTTAATCCACACTTTGAAGTTCCACAGATTACAGAATTAATAAAGATGTGCATCGGAAACTACTACCGGTCTTCCAGGGAACGATCAAATCGTAGACTGTTTGAGAATTACTCCCATGAAGGAAAGTGCGCATGGTGACTGTTGTATTCAATCCCGATGCAATTTCTGTGATTCATCAACACAGATTACAGAATACCTCCAGATGTGCATCGGAAACTACTACTTGTCTTCCAGGGAACGATCAAAGCGTAAACTGTTTGAGACATTACTCGCATGGAGGAAAGGGCGCATGGTGTCTGTTGTATTCAATCCCGAGGCAATTTCTGTGTTTCCATCCACACTTTGAAGGTCCACAGATTACAGAAGGAATCCAGATGTGCATCAGAAACTACTACTGGTCTTCCAGGGAACGATCAAAGCGTAGACTGTTTGAGACATTACTCCCATGGAGGAAAGTGCGCACATTGATTGTTGTATTCAATCCCGATGCAATTTCTGTGTTTCATCAAAACTCTGATAGTCCACAGATTACAGAATGCCTGCAGATGTGCATCGGAAAATACTACTGGTCTTCCAGGAAACGATCAAAGCGTAGACTGTTTGAGACATACCTCCCGTGGAGGAAAGTGAGCATGGTGACAGTTGTATTCAATCCCGATGCAATTTCTGTGTTTCATCAACACTCTGATAGTCCACAGGTTACAGAATGCCTCCAGATGTGCATCGGAAAATACTACTGGACTTCCATGGAACGATCAAAGCGTAGACTGTTTGAGACATTACTCTTATGGAGGAAAGTGCGCATGGTGAATGTTGTATTCAATCCCGATGCAATTTTAGTGTTTCATCAACACTCTGATGGTCCACAGATTACAGAATGCCACCAGATGTGCATCGGAAACTACTACTGGTCTTCCAGGGAACGATCAAAGCGTAGACTGTTTGAGAATTACTCCCATGGAGGAAAGTGCGCATGGTAACTGTTGTATTCAATCCCGATGCAATTTCTGTGTTTCATCAACACTCTGATAGTCCACAGATTACAGAATGCCTCCAGACGTTCATCGGAAACTACTACTGGTCTCCCAGGGAACGATCAATGCGTAGACTGTTTGAGACATTACTCCCATGGAGGAAAGTGCGCACATTGATTGTTGTATTCAATCCCGATGCAATTTCTGTGTTTCATCAAAACTCTGATAGTCCACAGATTACAGAATGCCTGCAGATGTGCATCGGAAAATACTACTGGTCTTCCAGGAAACGATCAAAGCGTAGACTGTTTGAGACATACCTCCCGTGGAGGAAAGTGAGCATGGTGACAGTTGTATTCAATCCCGATGCAATTTCTGTGTTTCATCAACACTCTGATAGTCCACAGGTTACAGAATGCCTCCAGATGTGCATCGGAAACTACTACTGGACTTCCAGGGAACTATCAAAGCGTAGACTGTTTGAGACATTACTCTTATGGAGGAATGTGCGCATGGTGAATGATGTATTCAATCCCGATGCAATTTTAGTGTTTCATCAACACTCTGATAGTCCACAGATTACAGAATGCCACCAGATGTTCATCGGAAACTACTACTGGTCTTCCAGGGAACGATCAAAGCGTAGACTGTTGGAAACATTACTCCCATGCAGGAAAGTGCGCATGGTGACTGTTGTAATAAATCCCGATTCAATTTCTGTGTTTCATCAACACTCTGATATTCCACAGATTACAGAATGCCTCCAGATGTGCATCGGAAACTGCTAATGGTCTTCCAGGGAACGATCAAAGCGTAAAATCTTTGAGACATTACTCCCATGGAGGAAGGTGCGCATGGTGACTGTTGTATTCAATCCCGATGCATTTTCTGTGTTTCATCAACACTCTGATAGGTCACAGATTACAGAATGCCTCCAGATGTGCATCGGTGACTACTACTGGTCTTCCAGGGAACGATCAAAGCGTAGACTGTTTGAGAATTACTCCCATTGAGGAAAATGCGCATGGTGACTGTTGTATTCAATCCCGATGCAATTTCTGTGTTTCATCAACACAGATTACAGAATATCTCCAGATGTGCATCGGTAACTACTACTTTTCTTCCAGGGAACGATCAAAGCGTATACTGTTTGAGACATTACTCCCACGGAGGAAAGTGGGCATGGTGAATGTATTATTCAATCCCGATTCAATTTCTGTGTTTCATCAACACTCTGATATTCCACAGATTGCAGAATGCCTCCAGACGATCATCGGAAACTACTACTGGTCTTCCAGGGAACGATCAAATCTTAGACTGTTTGAGACATTACTACCGTGGAGGAAAGTGAGCATGGTGACTGTTGTATTCAATCCCGATGCAATTTCAGTGTTTCATCAACACTCTGATAGACCACCGATTACAGAATGGCACCAGATGTGCATCGGAAACTTCTACTGGTCTTCCAGGGAGCGATCAAGACGTAGACTCTTTGAGAATTACTTCCACGTAGGAAAGTGCGCATGGTGACTGTGCCATTCAATCCCGAGACAATTACTGTGATTCATCAACACTTTGAAGGTCAACATATTACAGAAAGCCTCCAGATGTGCATTGGAAACTACTACTGGTCTTCCAGGGAACTATTAAAGCGTAGACTCTTTGAGGCTTCCTCCCATGGAGGAAATTGCGCATGGTGACTGTTGTATTCAATCCCTGGGCAATTTCTGTGTTTTAATCCACACTTTGAAGTTCCACAGATTACAGAATTAATAAAGATGTGCATCGGAAACTACTACCGGTCTTCCAGGGAACGATCAAATCGTAGACTGTTTGAGAATTACTCCCATGAAGGAAAGTGCGCATGGTGACTGTTGTATTCAATCCCGATGCAATTTCTGTGTTTCATCAACACAGATTACAGAATACCTCCAGATGTGCATCGGAAACTACTACTTGTCTTCCAGGGAACGATCAAAGCGTAAACTGTTTGAGACATTACTCGCATGGAGGAAAGTGCGCATGGTGTCTGTTGTATTCAATCCCGAGGCAATTTCTGTGTTTCCATCCACACTTTGAAGGTCCACAGATTACAGAAGGAATCCAGATGTGCATCAGAAACTACTACTGGTCTTCCAGGGAACGATCAAAGCGTAGACTGTTTGAGACATTACTCCCATGGAGGAAAGTGCGCACATTGATTGTTGTATTCAATCCCGATGCAATTTCTGTGTTTCATCAAAACTCTGATAGTATACAGATTACAGAATGCCTGCAGATGTGCATCGGAAAATACTACTGGTCTTCCAGGAAACGATCAAAGCGTAGACTGTTTGAGACATACCTCCCGTGGAGGAAAGTGAGCATGGTGACAGTTGTATTCAATCCCGATGCAATTTCTGTGTTTCATCAACACTCTGATAGTCCACAGGTTACAGAATGCCTCCAGATGTGCATCGGAAAATACTACTGGACTTCCATGGAACGATCAAAGCGTAGACTGTTTGAGCCATTACTCTTATGGAGGAAAGTGCGCATGGTGAATGTTGTATTCAATCCCGATGCAATTTTAGTGTTTCATCAACACTCTGATGGTCCACAGATTACAGAATGCCACCAGATGTGCATCGGAAACTACTACTGGTCTTCCAGGGAACGATCAAATCGTAGACTGTTTGAGACATTACTCCCATTCAGGAAAGTGCGCATGGTGACTGTTGTACTCAATCCCGATGGAATTTCTGTGTTTCATCAACACTCTGATACTCCATAGATTACAGAATGTCACCATATGTGCATCGGAAACTACTACTGGTCTTCCAGGGAACGATCAAAGCGTAGACTGTTTGAGACATACCTCCTGTGGAGGAAAGTGAGCATGGTGACTGTTGTATTCAATCCCGATGCAATTTCTGTGTTTCATCAACACTCTGATAGTCCACAGGTTACAGAATGGCACCAGATGTGCATCGGAAACTACTTCTGGTCTTCCAGGGAACGATCAAAGCGTAGACTGTTTGAGAATTATTCCCATGGAGGAAAGGGCGCATGTTGATTGTTGTATTCAATCCTGATGCAATTTCTGTGTTTCACCAACTCTCTGATAGTCCACAGATTACAGAATGCCTCCAGATGTGCATTGGAAACTGCTACTGGTCTTCCTGGGAACGATCAAAGCGTAAACTCTTTGAGACATTACTCCCATGGAGGAAAGTGCGCATGGTGACTGTTGTGTTCAATCCCGATGCATTTTTCTGTGTTTCATCAACACTGTGATAGTCCACAGATTACAGAATGCATCCAGATGTGCATCGGTAACTTCTATTCGTCTTCCAGGGAACGATGAAAGCGTAGAATGTTTGAGACATTACTCCCATGGAGGAATGTGCGCATGGTGACTGTTGTATTCAATCCCTTGGCAATTTCTGTGTTTCAGTCCACACTCTGAAGGTCCACAGATTACAGCAGGAATCCAGATGTGCATCGGAAACTACTACTGGTCTTCCAGGGAACGATCAAAGCGTAGTCTGTTTGAGAATTACTCCCACGGAGGAAATTGCGAATGGTGACTGTTGTATTCAATCCCGATGCAATTTCGGTGTTTCATCAACACTCTGATAGTCCACAGATTACAGAATGCAGCCAGATGTGCATCGGAAACTACTACTGGTCTGCCACCAACGATCAAAGCGTAGACTGTTTGAGACATTACTCGCATGGAGGAAAGTGCGCATGGTGACTGCTGTATTCAATCCCGATGAAGTTTCTGTGTTTCATCAACACTCTGATAGTCCACAGATTACAGAATGCCTCCAGATGTGCATCGGAAACTGCTACTGGTCTTCCAGGGCACGATCAAAGCGTAAACTCTTTGAGACATTACTCCCATTGAGGAAAGTGCGCATGGTGACTGTTGTATTCAATCCCGATGCAATTTCTGTGTTTAATGAACACTCTGATAGTCCACAGGTTACAGAAAGCCTCTAGATGTGCATCGGAACTACTACTGGTCTTCCAGGGATAGATTAAAGCGTAGACTCTTTGAGGATTACTCCCATGGAGGAAAGTGCACATCGTGACTGTTGTATTCAATCCCGAGGCAATTTCTGTGTTTTAATCCACTCTTTGAAGGTCCACAGATTACAGAATTAATCCAGATGTGCATCGGAAACTACTACTGGTCTTCCACGGAACGATCAAAGCGTAGACTGTTTCAGATTTACTCCCATGGAGGAAAGTGCGCATGGTAACTGTTGTATTCAATCCCGATGCAATTTCTGTGTTTCATCAACACAGATTACAGAATATCTCCAGATGTGCATCGGAAACTACTACTGGTCTTCCAGGGAACGATCAAAGCGTAAACTGTTTGAGAAATACTCCCATGGAGGAAAGTGCCCATGATGTCTGTTGTATTCAATCCCGCTCCAATTTCTGTGTTTCATCAACACTCTAATAATCCACAGATTACAGAATGCCTCCAGATGTGCATCGGAAATTGCTACTGGTCATCCAGGGAACGATGAAAGCGTAAAATCTTTGAGACATTACTCCCAAGGAGGAAAGTGCTCATGGTGAATGTTGTATTCAATTCCGATGCATTTTCTGTGTTTCATCAACACTCTGATAGCCCACAGAATACAGAATGCCTCCAGATGTGCATCGGAACCTACTACTGGCCTTCCTGGTAACGATCAAAGCGTAGACTGTTTGAGACATTACTCCCATGGAGGAAAGTGCACATGGTGACTGTTGTATTCAATCCCGAGACAATTACTCTGTTTCATCTACACTTTGAAGGTCCACAGATTACAGAAAGCCTCCAGACATGCATCGGAAACTACTACTCGTCTTCCAGGGAATGATTAAAGCGTAGACTGTTTGAGGATTACTCCCATGGAGGAAAGTGCGCATGGTGACTGTTGTATTCAACCTCGATGAAATTTCTGTGTTTCATCAACACTCTAATAGTCCACAGGTTACAGAATACCACCATACGTGCATCGGAAACTACTACTGGTCTTCCAGGGAACGATCAAAGCGTAGACTGTAGAAGACATTTCTCGCATTGGAGGAAAGTGCGCATGGTGACTGTTGTATTGAATCCCGAGACAATTACTGTCTTTCATCAACACTTTGAAGGTCCACAGATTACAGAAAGACTCCAAACGTGCATCGGAAACTACTACTGGACTTCCAGGGAACGATTAAAGCGTAGATTGTTTGAGGATTACTCACATGGAGGAAAGTGCGCATGGTGACTGTTGTATTCAATCCCGATGCAATTTCTGTGTTTCATCAACACTCTGATAGTCCACAGATTACAGAATGCCACCAGACGTGCATCGGAAACTACTACTGGTCTTCCAGGGAACGATCAAAGCGTAGACATTACTCCCAAGGAGGAAAGTGGGCATGGTGATTGTTGTATTCAATCCCGATGAAGTTTCTGTGTTTCATCAACACTTTGATAGTCCACAGATTACAGAATGCCTCCAAATGTGGATCGGAAACTGCTACTGGTCTTCCAGGGAACGATCAAAGCGTAAACGCTTAGAGACATTAATCCCATGGAGGAAAGTGCGCATGGTGACTGTTGTATTCAATCCCGATGCAATTTCTGTGTTTCATCAACACTCTGATAGTCAACAGATTACAGAATGCCTCCAGATGTGCATCGGAAACTACAACTGTTCTTCCAGGGAATGATCAAAGCGTAGACTGAGAATTACTCCCATGGAGGAATGTGCGCATGGTGACTGTTGTATTCAATCCCGAGGCAATTTCTGTGCTTCCATCCACACTTCGAAGGTCCACAGATTACAGAAGGAATCCAGATGTGCATCGGAAACTACTACTGGTCTTCCAGGGAACGATTAAAGCGTAGACTGTTTGAGGATTACTCCCATGGAGGAAAGTGCGCATAGTGACTGTTGTATTCAATCCCGATGCAATTTCTGTGTTTCATCAACACTCTGGTAGTCCACAGATTACAGAATGCAACCAGACGTGCATCGGAAACTACTACTGGTCTTCCAGGGAACGATCAAAGCGTAGACTGTTTCAGATTTACTCCCATGGAGGAACGTGCGCATGGTGACTGTTGTATTCAATCACGAGGCAATATCTGTGTTTCCATCCACACTTCGATGGTCCACAGATTACAGAAGGAATCCAGATGTGCATCGGAAACTACTACTGGTCTTAAAGGGAACGATCAAAGCGTAGACTGTTTGAGACATTACTCCCATGGAGGAAAGTGCGCATGGTGACTGTTGTATTCAATCACGATGCAATTTCTGTGTTCCATCAACAGTCTGATACTCCACAGATTACAGAATGCCAACAGATGTGCATCGGAATCTACTACTGGTCTTCCAGGGAACGATCAAAGCGTAGACTGTTTGAGACATACCTCCCGTGGACGAAAGTGCGCATGGTGACTGTTGTATTCAATCCCGATGCAATTTCTGTGTTTCATCAACACTCTGATAGTCCACAGATTACAGAATGCCTCCAAATGTGGATCGGAAACTGCTACTGGTCTTCCAGGGAACGATCAAAGCGTCAACTCTTTGAGACATTACTCCCATGGAGGAGAGTGCGCATGGTGACTGTTGTATTCAATCCCGATGCAATTTCTGTGTTTCATCAACAGTCTGATAGTCCACAGGTTACAGAATGCCTCCAGATGTGCATCGGAAACTACTACTGGACTTCCAGGGAACGATCAAGTCGTAGACTGTTGAGACATTACTCAAATGGAGGAAAGTTCGCATGGTGACTGTTGTATTCAATCCCGACGCAATTTCTGTGTTTCATCAACACTCTGATAGTCAACAGATTACAGAATGCCTCCAGATGTGCATCGGAAACTACAACTGTTCTTCTAGGGAATGATCAAAGCGTAGACTGAGAATTGCTCCCATGGAGGAATGTGCGCATGGTGACTATTGTATTCAATCGCGATGCAATTTCTTTGTTTCATCAACACTCTGATAGTCCACAGATAACAGAATGCCACCAGATGTGCATCGGAAACTACTACTGGTCTTCAAGGGAACGATTAAAGCGTAGACTGTTAGAGACATTACTCGCATGGAGCAAAGTGCGCATGGTGACTGTTGTATTCAATCACGATGCAATTTCTGTGTTTCATCAACACTCTGATATTCCACAGATTACTGAATGCCAACAGATGTGCATCGGAATCTACTACTGGTCTTCCAGGGAAAGATCAAAGCGTAGACTGTTTGAGACATACCTCCCGTGTAGGAAAGTGCGCATGGTGACTGTTGTACTCAATCCCGATGCTATTTCTGTGTTTCATCAACACTCTGATAGTCCACAGATTACAGAATGCCTCCGGATGTGCATCGGAAACTGCTACTGGTCTTCCAGGGAACGATCAAAGCGTAAACTCTATGAGACATAACTCCCATGGAGGAAAGTGCGCATGGTGATTGTTGTATTCAATCCCCATGCATTTTCTGTGTTTCATCAACAGTCTGATAGTTTACAGGTTACAGAATGCCTCCTGATGTGCATCGGTAACTACTACTGGTCTTCCAGGGAACGATCGAAGCGTAGACTGTTTGAGACATTACTCCCATTGTGGAAATTGCGCATGGTGACTGTTGTATTCAATCCCGATGCAATTTCGGTGTTTCATCAACACTCTGATAGTCCACAGATTACAGAATGCCGCCAGATGTGCATCGGAAACTACTACTGGTCTTCCAGGAACGATCAAAGCGTAGACTGTTTGAGACATTACTGGCATGGAGAAAAGTGCGCATGGTGATTGTTGTATTCAATCCCCATGCATTTTCTGTGTTTCATCAACAGTCTGATAGTTTACAGATTACAGAATGCCTCCTGATGTGCATCGGTAACTACTATTGGTCTTCCAGGGAACGATCAAAGCGTAGACTGTTTGAGACATTACTCCCATGGAGGAAATTGCGCATGGTGACTGTTGTATTCAATCCCGATGCAATTTCGGTGTTTCATCAACACTCTGATAGTCCACAGATTACAGAATGCCGCCAGATGTGCATCGGAAACTACTACTGGTCTTCCAGGAACGATCAAAGCGTAGACTGTTTGAGACATTACTGGCATGGAGAAAAGTGCGCATGGTGACTGTTGTATTCAATCCCGATGCAATTTCTGTGTTTCATCAACACTCTGATAGTCCACAGATTACAGAATGCCTCCAGATGTGCATCGGAAACTGCTACTGGCCTTCCAGGGAACAAACAAAGCGTAAACTCTTTGAGACCTTACTCCCATAGAGGAACGTGCGCATGGTGAATATTGTATTCAATCCCGATGCATTTTCTATGTTATATCAACACTCTGACAGTCCACAGATTACAGAATGCCTCCAAATGTGGATCGGAAACTGCTACTGGTCTTCCAGGGAACGATCAAAGCGTAAACTCTTTGAGACATTACTCGCGTGGAGCAAAGTGCGCATGGTGACTGTTGTATTCAATCACGATGCAATATCTGTGTTTCATCAACACTCTAATACTCCACAGATTACAGAATGCCAACAGATGTGCATCGGAAACTACTACTGGTCTTCCAGGGAAAGATCAAAGCGTAGACTGTTTGAGACATACCTCCCGTGGAGGAAAGTGCGCATGGTGACTGTTGTATTCAATCCCGATGCTATTTCTGTGTATCATCAACACTCTGATAGTCCACAGATTACAGAATGCCTCCAGATGTGCATCGGAAACTGCTACTGGTCTTCCAGGGAACGATCAAAGCGTAAACTCTATGAGACATAACTCCCATGGAGGAAAGTGCGCATGGTGATTGTTGTATTCAATCCCCATGCATTTTCTGTGTTTCATCAACAGTCTGATAGTTTACAGATTACAGAATGCCTCCTGATGTGCATCGGTAACTACTACTGGTCTTCCAGGGAACGATCAAAGCGTAGACTGTTTGAGACATTACTCCCATGGAGGAAATTACGCCTGGTGACTGTTGTATTCAATCCCGATGCAATTTAGGTGTTTCATCAACACTCTGATAGTCCACAGATTACAGAATGCCGCCAGATGTGCATCGGAAACTACTACTGGTCTTCCAGGAACGATCAAAGCGTAGACTGTTTGAGACATTACTGGCATGGAGAAAAGTGCGCATGGTGACTGTTGTATTCAATCCCGATGCAATTTCTGTGTTTCATCAACACTCTGATAGTCCACAGATTACAGAATGCCTCCAGATGTGCATCGGAAACTGCTACTGGTCTTCCAGGGTACGATCAAAGCGTAGACTGTTTGAGACATTACTCCCATGGAGGAAAGTGCGCATGGTGACTGTTGTATTCAATCCCGATGCAATTTCTGTGTTTCATCAACACTCTGATAGTCCACAGATTACAGAATGCAACCAGACGTGCATCGGAAACTACTAATGGTCTTCCAGGGAACGATCAAAGCGTAGACTGTTTCAGATTTACTCCCATGGAGGAACGTGCGCATGGTGACTGTTGTATTCAATCACGAGGCAATTTCTGTGTTTCCATCCACACTTCGATGGTCCACAGATTACAGAAGGAATCCAGATGTGCATCGGAAACTATTACTGGTCTTAAAGGGAACGATCAAAGCGTAGACTGTTTGAGACATTACTCCCATGGAGGAAAGTGCGCATGGTGACTGTTGTATTCAATCACGATGCAATTTCTATGTTCCATCAACAGTCTGATACTCCAAGGATTACAGAATGCCAACAGATGTGCATCGGAATCTACTACTGGTCTTCCAGGGAACGATCAAAGCGTAGACTGTTTGAGACATACCTCCCGTGGAGGAAAGTGCGCATGGTGACTGTTGTATTCAATCCCGATGCAATTTCTGTGTTTCATCAACACTCTGATAGTCCACAGATTACAGAATGCCTCCAAATGTGGATCGGAAACTGCTACTGGTCATCCAGGGAACGATCAAAGCGTAAACTCTTTGAGACATTACTCCCATGGAGAAGATTGCGCATGGTGACTGTTGTTTTCAATCCCGATGCAATTTCTGTGTTTCATCAACAGTCTGATAGTCCACAGGTTACAGAATGCCTCCAGATGTGCATCGGAAACTACTACTGGACTTCCAGGGAACGATCAAGGCGTAGACTGTTTGAGACATTACTCAAATGGAGGAAAGTGCGCATGGTGACTGTTGTATTCAATCCCGATGCAATTTCTGTGTTTCATCAACACTCTGATAGTCAACAGATTACAGAATGCCTCCAGATGTGCATCGGAAACTACAACTGTTCTTCCAGGGAATGATCAAAGCGTAGACCGAGAATTGCTCCCATGGAGGAATGTGCGCATGGTGACTGTTGTATTCAATCGCGATGCAATTTCTGTGTTTCATCAACACTCTGATAGTCCACAGATAACAGAAAGCCACCAGATGTGCATCGGAAACTACTACTGGTCTTCAAGGGAACGATTAAAGCGTAGACTGTTAGAGACATTACTCGCATGGAGCAAAGTGCTCATGGTGACTGTTGTATTCAATCACGATGCAATTTCTGTGTTTCATCAACACTCTGATACTCCACAGATTACTGAATGCCAACAGATGTGCATCGGAATCTACTACTGGTCTTCCAGGGAAAGATCAAAGCGTAGACTGTTTGAGACATACCTCCCGTGGAGGAAAGTGCGCATGGTGACTGTTGTATTCAATCCCGATGCTATTTCTGTGTTTCATCAACACTCTGATAGTCCACAGATTACAGAATGCCTCCAGATGTGCATCGGAAACTGCTACTGGTCTTCCAGGGAACGATCAAAGCGTAAACTCTACGAGACATAACTCCCATGGAGGAAAGTGCGCATGGTGATTGTTGTATTCAATCCCCATGCATTTTCTGTGTTTCATCAACAGTCTGATAGTTTACAGATTACAGAATGTCTCCTGATGTGCATCGGTAACTACTACTGGTCTTCCAGGGAACGATCGAAGCGTAGACTGTTTGAGACATTACTCCCATTGAGGAAATTGCGCATGGTGACTGTTGTATTCAATCCCGATGCAATTTCGGTGTTTCATCAACACTCTGATAGTCCACAGATTACAGAATGCCGCCAGATGTGCATCGGAAACTACTACTGGTCTTCCAGGAACGATCAAAGCGTAGACTGTTTGAGACATTACTGGCATGGAGAAAAGTGCGCATGTGGCTGTTGTATTCAATCCCGATGCAATTTCTGTGTTTCATCAACACTCTGATAGTCCACAGATTACAGAATGCCTCCAGATGTGCATCGGAAACTGCTACTGGTCTTCCAGGGAACAAACAAAGCGTAAACTCTTTGAGACCTTACTCCCATAGAGGAAAGTGCGCATGGTGAATATTGTATTCAATCCCGATGCATTTTCTATGTTTCATCAACACTCTGACAGTCCACAGATTACAGAATGCCTCCAAATGTGAATCGGAAACTGCTACTGGTCTTCCAGGGAACGATCAAAGCGTAAACTCTTTGAGACATTACTCCCATGGAGGAAAGTGCGCATGGTGACTGTTGTATTCAATCCCGATGCAATTTCTGTGTTTCATCAACAGTCTGATAGTCCACAGGTTACAGAATGCCTCCAGATGTGCATCGGAAACTACTACTGGACTTCCAGGGAACGATCAAGGCGTATACTGTTTGAGACATAACTCAAATGGAGGAAAGTGCGCATGGTGACTGTTGTATTCAATCCCGATGCAATTTCTGTGTTTCATCAACACTCTGATAGTCAACAGATTACAGAATGCCTCCAGATGTGCATCGGAAACTACAACTGTTCTTCCAGGGAATGATCAAAGCGTAGACTGAGAATTGCTCCCATGGAGGAATGTGCGCATGGTGACTGTTGTATTCAATCCCGATGCAATTTCTGTGTTTCATCAACACTCTGATAGTCCACAGATAACAGAATGCCTCCAGATGTGCATCGGAAACTACTACTGGTCTTCAAGGGAACGATTAAAGCGTAGACTGTTAGAGACATTACTCGCATGGAGCAAAGTGCGCATGGTGACTGTTGTATTCAATCACGATGCAATTTCTGTGTTTCATCAACACTCTGATACTCCACAGATTACAGAATGCCAACAGATGTGCATCGGAATCTACTACTGGTCTTCCAGGGAAAGATCAAAGCGTAGACTGTTTGAGACATACCTCCCGTGGAGGAAAGTGCGCATGGTGACTGTTGTATTCAATCCCGATGCTATTTCTGTGTATCAACAACACTCTGATAGTCCACAGATTACAGAATGCCTCCAGATGTGCATCGGAAACTGCTACTGGTCTTCCAGGGAACGATCAAAGCGTAAACTCTATGAGACATAACTCCCATGGAGGAAAGTGCGCATGGTGATTGTTGTATTCAATCCCCATGCATTTTCCGTGTTTCATCAACAGTCTGATAGTTTACAGATTACAGAATGCCTCCTGATGTGCATCGGTAACTACTACTGGTCTTCCAGGGAACGATCAAAGCGTAGACTGTTTGAGACATTACTCCCATGGAGGAAATTGGGCATGGTGACTGTTGTATTCAATCCCGATGCAATTTCGGTGTTTCATCAACACTCTGATAGTCCACAGATTACAGAATGCCGCCAGATGTGCATCGGAAACTACTACTGGTCTTCCAGGAACGATCAAAGCGTAGACTGTTTGAGACATTACTGGCATGGAGAAAAGTGCGCATGGTGACTGTTGTATTCAATCCCGATGCAATTTCTGTGTTTCATCAACAGTCTGATAGTCCACAGATTACAGAATGCCTCCAGATGTGCATCGGAAACTGCTAGTGGTCTTCCAGGGAACGATCAAAGCGTAGACTGTTTGAGACATTACTCCCATGGAGGAAAGTGCGCATGGTGACTGTTGTATTCAATCACGATGCAATTTCTGTGTTTCTTCAACACTCTGATAGTCCACAGATTACAGAACGCCTCCAGATGTGCCTCGGAAACTGCTACTGGCCTTCCAGGGAACAAACAAAGCGTAAACTCTTTGAGACCTTACTCCCATAGAGGAAAGTGCGCATGGTGAATATTGTATTCAATCCCGATGCATTTTCTGTGTTTCATCAACACTCTGACTGTCCACAGATTAGAGAATGCCTCCAGATGTGCATCGGTAACTACTACTGTTCTTCCAGGGAACGCCCAAATCGTAGACTGTTTGAGACATTACTGGCATGGAGAAAAGTGCGCATGGTGACTGTTGTATTCAATCCCGATGCAATTTCTGTGTTTCATCAACACTCTGATAGTCCACAGATTACAGAATGCCTCCAGATGTGCATCGGAAACTGCTACTGGTCTTCCAGGGCACGATCAAATCGTAAACTCTTTGAGACATTACTCCCATTGAGGAATGTGCGCATGGTGACTGTTGTATTCAATCCCGATGCATTTTCTGTGTTTTATGAACACTCTGATGGTCCACAGATTACAGAAAGCCTCCAGATGTGTATCGGACACTACTACTGGTTTTCCAGGGAACGATCAAAGCGTAGATTGTTTGAGACATTACTCCCATGGAGGAAAGTGCGCATGGTGACTGTTGTATTCAATCCCGATGCAATTTCTGTGTTTCTTCAACACTCTGATAGTCCACAGATTACAGAACGCCTCCAGATGTGCCTCGGAAACTGCTACTGTTCTTCCAGGGAACAAACAATTCGTAAACTCTTTGAGACCTTACTCCCATTGAGGAAAGTGCGCATGGTGAATATTGTATTCAATCCCGATGCATTTTCTGGGTTTCATCAAAACTCTGACAGTCCACAGATTACAGAATGCCTCCAGATGTGCATCGGTAACTACTACTGGTCTTCCAGGGAACGATCAAAGCGTAGACTGTTTGAGACATACCTCCCGTGGAGGAAAGTGCGCATGGTGACTGTTATATTCAATCCCGATGCAATTTCTGTGTTTCATCAACACTCTGATAGTCCACAGATTACAGAATGCCTCCAGATGTGCATCGGAAACTGCTACTGGTCTTCCAGGGAACGATCAAAGCGTAAACTCTTTGAGACATTACTCATATGGAGGAAACTGCGCATGGTGATTCTTGTATTCAACCCCGTTGCATTTTCTGTGTTTCATCAACAGTCTGATAGTCCACAGATTACAGAATGACTCCAGATGTGCATCGGTAACTACTACTGGTCTTGCAGGGAACGATCAAAGCGTAGACTCTTTGAGACATTACTCCCATGGAGGAAAGTGCGCATGGTGACTTGTATTCAATCGCGATGCAATTTCTGTGTTTCATCAACACTCTGATAGTCCACAGATTACAGAATGCCTCCAGATGTGCATCGGAAACTGCTACTGGTTTTCCAGGGAACGATCCAAGCGTAAACTCTTTGAGACATTACTCCCATGGAGGAAAGTGCGCATGGTGATTGTTGTATTCAATCCCGATGCATTTTCTGTGTTTCATCAACAGTCTGATAGTTTACAGATTACAGAATGCCTCCAGATGTGCATCGGAAACTACTACTGGTCTTCCAGGGAACGATCAAGGCGTAGACTGTTTGAGACATTACTCTTATGGAATAAAGTGCGCATGGTGACTGTTGTATTCAATCGCGATGAAATTTCTGTGTTTCATCAACACTCTGATAGTCAACAGATTACAGAATGCCACCAGATGTGCATCGGTAACTACTACTGGTCTTCCAGGGAACGATCAAAGCGTAGACTGTTTGAGACATACCTCCCGTGGAGGAAAGTTCGGATGGTCACTGTTGTATTCAATCCCGACTTAATTTCTGTGTTTCATCAACACTCTAATAGTCCACAGATTACATAATGGCACCAGATGTGCATCGGAAACTTCTACTGGTCTTCCAGGGAACGATCAAATCGTAGACTGTTTTTTGAATTACTCCCATGGAGAAAAGTGCGCATGGTGACAGTTGTATTCAATCCTGATGCAATTTCTGTGTTTCATGAACACCCTGATAATCCACAGATTGCAGAATGCTTCCAGATGTGCATCGGAAACTGCTGCTGGACTTCCAGGGAACGATCAAAGCGTAGACTGTTTGAGACATTACTCGCATGGAGGAAAGTGCGCATGGTGACTGTTGTATTCAATCCCGATGCAAATTCTGTGTTTCTTCAACACTCTGATAGTCCACAGATTACAGAATGCCTCCAGATGTGCCTCGGAAACTGCTACTGGTCTTCCAGGGAACAAACAAAGTGTAAACTCTTTGAGACCTTACTCCCATGGAGGGAAGTGCGCATGGTGAATATTGTATTCAATCCCGATGCATTTTCTGTGTTTCATCAACACTCTGACAGTCCACTGATTACAGAATGCCTCCAGATGTGCATCGGTAACTACTACTGGTCTTCCAGGGAACGACCAAAGCGTAGACTGTTTGAGACATTACTCCCATGGAGTAAAGTGCGCATGGTGACTGTTGTATTCAATCCCGAGGAAATTTCTGTGTTCAATCTACACTTTGAAGGTCCACAGATTACAGAAGGAATCCAGATGTGCATCGGAAACTACTACTGGTCTTCCAGGGAACGATCAAAGCGTAGACTGTTTGAAAATTACTCCCATGGAGGAAAGTGCGCATGGTGACTGTTGTATTCAATCCCGATGCAATTTCGGTGTTTCATCAACACTCTGATAGTCCACAGATTACAGAATGCAGCCAGATGTGCATCGGAAACTACTACTGGTCTGCCAGGAACGATCAAAGCGTAGACTGTTTGAGACATTACTCGCATGGAGGAAAGTGCGCATGGTGACTGTTGTATTCACTCCCGATGCAGTTTCTGTGTTTCATCAACTCTCTGATAGTCCGCAGATTACAGAATGCCTCCAGGTGTGCATCGTAAACTACTACTGGTCTTCCAGGGATAGATTAAAGCGTAGACTCTTTGAGGATTACTCCCATGGAGGAAAGTGCGCATGGTGACTGTTGTATTCAATCCCGAGGCCATTTCTGTGTTTTAATCCACACTTTGAAGGTCCACAGATTACAGAATTAATCCAGATGTGCATCGGAAACTGCTACTGGTCTTCCAGGGAACGATCAAAGCGTAGACTGTTTCAGATTTACTCCCATGGAGGAAAGTGCGCATGGTGACTGTTGTATTCAATCCCGAGGCAATTTCTGTGTTTCCATCCACACTTTGAAGGTCCACAGATTACAGAAGGAATCCAGATGTGCATCGAAAACTACTACTGGTCTTCCAGGGAATGATCAAACTGTACACTGTTAGAGACATTACGGCCATGGAGGCAAGTGTGCATGGTGAGTGTTGTATTCAATCCCCAGGCAATGTCTATGTTTCAATCCACACTTTGAAGGTCCATAGGTTACAGAATTAATCCAGCTGTGCATCGGAAACTACTACTGGTCTTCCAGGGAACGATCAAAGCGTAGACTGTTTGAGGATTACTCGCATGGAGGAAAGTGCGCATGGTGACTGTTGTATTCAATCCCGATGCAATTTCTATGTTTCATCAACACTCCGATAGTCCACAGACTACAGAATGCCACCAGACGTGCATCGGAAACTACTACTGGTCTTCCAGGGAACGTTCAAAGCGTAGACTGTTTGAGACATACCTCCCGTGGAAGAAAGTGCGCATGATGACTGTTGTATTCAATACCGATGCAATTTCTGTGTTTCAATCCACACTTTGAAGCTCCACAGATTACAGAATTGATCCAGATGTGCATCGTTAACTGCTACAGGGCTTCCAGGGAACGATCAAAGCGTAGACTGTTTGACACATTACTCACATGGAGGAAAGTGTGCATTGTGACTGTTGTATTCAATCCCGATGCAATTTCTGTGTTTCATCAACACTCTGAAAGTCCACAGATTACAGAATGCCTCCGGATGTGCGTCGGAAACTGATACTGGTCTTCCAGGGAACGATCAAAGCGTAAACTCTTTGAGACATTACTCCCATGGAGGAAAGTGCGCATGGTGATTCTTGTATTCAATCCCGAAGCATTTTCTGTGTTTCATCAACAGTCTGATAGTCCACAGATTACAGAATGCCTCCAGATGTGCATCGGTAACTACTACTGGTCTTCCAGGCAACGATCAAAGCGTAGTCTGTTTGAGACATTACTCCCATTGAGGAATGTGCGCATGGTGACTGTTGTATTCAATCCCGATGCATTTTCTGTGTTTTACGAACACTCTGATGGTCCACAGATTACAGAAAGCCTCCAGAAGTGTATCGGACACTACTACTGGTCTTCCAGGGATAGATTAAAGCGTAGACCCTTTGAGGATTACTCCCACGGAGGAAAGTGCGCATGGTGACTGTTGTATTCAATCCCGAGGCAATTTCTGTGTTTTAATCCACACTTTGAAGGTCCAAAGATTACAGAATTAATCCAGATGTGCATCGGAAACTACTACTGGTCTTCCAGGGAACGATCAAAGCGTAGACTGTTTCAGATTTACTCCCATGGAGGAAAGTGCGCACAGTGACTGTTGTATTCAATCCCGAGGCAATTTCTGTGTTTCCATCCACACTTTGAAGGTCCACATATTACAGAAGGAATCCAGATGTGCATCGGAAACTACTACTAGTTTTCCAAGGAACGATCAAAGCGTAGATTGTTTTAGACATTACTCCCATGGCGGAAAGTGCGCATGGTGACTGTTGTATACAATCCCGATGCAATTTCTGTGTTTCTTCAACACTCTGATAGTCCACAGATTACAGAACGCCTCCAGATGTGCCTCGGAAACTGCTACTGGTCATCCAGGGCACAAACAAGGCGTAAACTCTTTGAGACCTTACTACCATGGAGGAAAGTCTGCATGGTGAATATTGTATTCAATCCCGATGCATTTTCTGTGTTTCATCAACACTCTGACAGTCCACAGATTACAGAATGCCTCCAGATGTGCATCGGTAACTACTACTGGTCTTCCAGGGAACGATCAAAGCGTAGACTGTTTGAGACATACCTCCCGTCGAGGAAAGTGCGCATGGTGACTGTTGTATTCAATCCCGATGCAATTTCTGTGTTTCATCAACACCCTGATAGTCCACAGATTACAGAATGCCTCCAGATGTGCATCGGAAACTGCTACTGGTCTTCCAGGGAACGATCAAAGCGTAATCTCTCTGAGACATTACTCCCATGGAGGAAACTGCGCATGGTGATTCTTGTATTCAATCCCGTTGCATTTTCTGTGTTTCACCAACAGTCTGATAGTCCACAGATTACAGAATGACTCCAGATGTGCATCGGTAACTACTACTGGTCTTGCAGGGAACGATCAAAGCGTAAACTCTTTGAGACATTACTCCCATGGAGGAAAGTGCGCATGGTGACTGTTGTATTCAATCCCGATGCAATTTCTGTGTTTCTTCAACACTCTGATAGTCCACAGATTACAGAACGCCTCCAGATGTGCCTCGGAAACTGCTACTGGTCATTCAGGGAACAAACAAGGCGTAAACTCTTTGAGACCTTACTACCATGGAGGAAAGTCTGCATGGTGAATATTGTATTCAATCCCGATGCATTTTCTGTGTTTCATCAACACTCTGACAGTCCACAGATTACAGAATGCCTCCAGATGTGCATCGGTAACTACTACTGGTCTTCCAGGGAACGATCAAAGCGTAGACTGTTTGAGACGTACCTCCCGTCGAGGAAAGTGCGCATGGTGACTGTTGTATTCAATCCCGATGCAATTTCTGTGTTTCATCAACACCCTGATAGTCCACAGATTACAGAATGCCTCCAGATGTGCATCGGAAACTGCTACTGGTCTTCCAGGGAACGATCAAAGCGTAATCTCTTTGAGACATTACTCCCATGGAGGAAACTGCGCATGGTGATTCTTGTATTCAATCCCGTTGCATTTTCTGTGTTTCACCAACAGTCTGATAGTCCACAGATTACAGAATGACTTCAGATGTGCATCGGTAACTACTACTGGTCTTGCAGGGAACGATCAAAGCGTAAACTCTTTGAGACATTACTCCCATGGAGGAAAGTGCGCATGGTGACTGTTGTATTCAATCCCGAAGCAATTTCTGTGTTTCTTCAACACTCTGATAGTCCACAGATTACAGAACGCCTCCAGATGTGCCTCGGAAACTGCTACTGGTCTTCCAGGGAACAAACAAAGCCTAAGCTCTTTGAGACCTTACTCCCATAGAGGAAAGTGCGCATGGTGAATATTGTATTCAATCCCGATGCATTTTCTGTGTTTCATCAACACTCTGACTGTCCACAGATTACAGAATGCCTCCAGATGTGCATCGGTAACTACTACTGTTCTTCCAGGGAACGCCCAAATCGTAGACTGTTTGAGACATTACTGGCATGGCGAAAAGTGCGCATGGTGACTGTTGTATTCAATCCCGATGCAATTTCTGTGTTTCATCAACACTCTGATAGTCCACAGATTACAGAACGCCTCCAGATGTGCCTCGGAAACTGCTACTGTTCTTCCAGGGAACAAACAACGCGTAAACTCTTTGAGACCTTACTCCCATTGAGGAAAGTGCGCATGGTGAATATTGTATTCAATCCCGATGCATTTTCTGGGTTTCATCAACACTCTGACAGTCCACAGATTACAGAATGCCTCCAGATGTGCATCGGTAACTACTACTGGTCTTCCAGGGAACGATCAAAGCGTAGACTGTTTGAGACATACCTCCCGTGGAGGAAAGTGCGCATGGTGACTGTTATATTCAATCCCGATGCAATTTCTGTGTTTCATCAACACTCTGATAGTCCACAGATTACAGAATGCCTCCAGATGTGCATCGGAAACTGCTACTGGTCTTCCAGGAAACGATCAAAGCGTAAATTTTTTAGACATTACTCCCATGGAGGAAACTGCGCATGGTGACTGTTGTATTCAATCACGATGCAATTTCTGTGTTTCTTCAACACTCTGATAGTCCACAGATTACAGAACGCCTCCAGATGTGCCTCGGAAACTGCTACTGGCCTTCCAGGGAACAAACAAAGCGTAAACTCTTTGAGACCTTACTCCCATAGAGGAAAGTGCGCATGGTGAATATTGTATTCAATCCCGATGCATTTTCTGTGTTTCATCAACACTCTGACTGTCCACAGATTAGAGAATGCCTCCAGATGTGCATCGGTAACTACTACTGTTCTTCCAGGGAACGCCCAAATCGTAGACTGTTTGAGACATTACTGGCATGGAGAAAAGTGCGCATGGTGACTGTTGTATTCAATCCCGATGCAATTTCTGTGTTTCATCAACACTCTGATAGTCCACAGATTACAGAATGCCTCCAGATGTGCATCGGAAACTGCTACTGGTCTTCCAGGGCACGATCAAATCGTAAACTCTTTGAGACATTACTCCCATTGAGGAATGTGCGCATGGTGACTGTTGTATTCAATCCCGATGCATTTTCTGTGTTTTATGAACACTCTGATGGTCCACAGATTACAGAAAGCCTCCAGATGTGTATCGGACACTACTACTGGTTTTCCAGGGAACGATCAAAGCGTAGATTGTTTGAGACATTACTCCCATGGAGGAAAGTGCGCATGGTGACTGTTGTATTCAATCCCGATGCAATTTCTGTGTTTCTTCAACACTCTGATAGTCCACAGATTACAGAACGCCTCCAGATGTGCCTCGGAAACTGCTACTGTTCTTCCAGGGAACAAACAATTCGTAAACTCTTTGAGACCTTACTCCCATTGAGGAAAGTGCGCATGGTGAATATTGTATTCAATCCCGATGCATTTTCTGGGTTTCATCAAAACTCTGACAGTCCACAGATTACAGAATGCCTCCAGATGTGCATCGGTAACTACTACTGGTCTTCCAGGGAACGATCAAAGCGTAGACTGTTTGAGACATACCTCCCGTGGAGGAAAGTGCGCATGGTGACTGTTATATTCAATCCCGATGCAATTTCTGTGTTTCATCAACACTCTGATAGTCCACAGATTACAGAATGCCTCCAGATGTGCATCGGAAACTGCTACTGGTCTTCCAGGGAACGATCAAAGCGTAAACTCTTTGAGACATTACTCATATGGAGGAAACTGCGCATGGTGATTCTTGTATTCAACCCCGTTGCATTTTCTGTGTTTCATCAACAGTCTGATAGTCCACAGATTACAGAATGACTCCAGATGTGCATCGGTAACTACTACTGGTCTTGCAGGGAACGATCAAAGCGTAGACTCTTTGAGACATTACTCCCATGGAGGAAAGTGCGCATGGTGACTTGTATTCAATCGCGATGCAATTTCTGTGTTTCATCAACACTCTGATAGTCCACAGATTACAGAATGCCTCCAGATGTGCATCGGAAACTGCTACTGGTTTTCCAGGGAACGATCCAAGCGTAAACTCTTTGAGACATTACTCCCATGGAGGAAAGTGCGCATGGTGATTGTTGTATTCAATCCCGATGCATTTTCTGTGTTTCATCAACAGTCTGATAGTTTACAGATTACAGAATGCCTCCAGATGTGCATCGGAAACTACTACTGGTCTTCCAGGGAACGATCAAGGCGTAGACTGTTTGAGACATTACTCTTATGGAATAAAGTGCGCATGGTGACTGTTGTATTCAATCGCGATGAAATTTCTGTGTTTCATCAACACTCTGATAGTCAACAGATTACAGAATGCCACCAGATGTGCATCGGTAACTACTACTGGTCTTCCAGGGAACGATCAAAGCGTAGACTGTTTGAGACATACCTCCCGTGGAGGAAAGTTCGGATGGTCACTGTTGTATTCAATCCCGACTTAATTTCTGTGTTTCATCAACACTCTAATAGTCCACAGATTACATAATGGCACCAGATGTGCATCGGAAACTTCTACTGGTCTTCCAGGGAACGATCAAATCGTAGACTGTTTTTTGAATTACTCCCATGGAGAAAAGTGCGCATGGTGACAGTTGTATTCAATCCTGATGCAATTTCTGTGTTTCATGAACACCCTGATAATCCACAGATTGCAGAATGCTTCCAGATGTGCATCGGAAACTGCTGCTGGACTTCCAGGGAACGATCAAAGCGTAGACTGTTTGAGACATTACTCGCATGGAGGAAAGTGCGCATGGTGACTGTTGTATTCAATCCCGATGCAAATTCTGTGTTTCTTCAACACTCTGATAGTCCACAGATTACAGAATGCCTCCAGATGTGCCTCGGAAACTGCTACTGGTCTTCCAGGGAACAAACAAAGTGTAAACTCTTTGAGACCTTACTCCCATGGAGGGAAGTGCGCATGGTGAATATTGTATTCAATCCCGATGCATTTTCTGTGTTTCATCAACACTCTGACAGTCCACTGATTACAGAATGCCTCCAGATGTGCATCGGTAACTACTACTGGTCTTCCAGGGAACGACCAAAGCGTAGACTGTTTGAGACATTACTCCCATGGAGTAAAGTGCGCATGGTGACTGTTGTATTCAATCCCGAGGAAATTTCTGTGTTCAATCTACACTTTGAAGGTCCACAGATTACAGAAGGAATCCAGATGTGCATCGGAAACTACTACTGGTCTTCCAGGGAACGATCAAAGCGTAGACTGTTTGAAAATTACTCCCATGGAGGAAAGTGCGCATGGTGACTGTTGTATTCAATCCCGATGCAATTTCGGTGTTTCATCAACACTCTGATAGTCCACAGATTACAGAATGCAGCCAGATGTGCATCGGAAACTACTACTGGTCTGCCAGGAACGATCAAAGCGTAGACTGTTTGAGACATTACTCGCATGGAGGAAAGTGCGCATGGTGACTGTTGTATTCACTCCCGATGCAGTTTCTGTGTTTCATCAACTCTCTGATAGTCCGCAGATTACAGAATGCCTCCAGGTGTGCATCGTAAACTACTACTGGTCTTCCAGGGATAGATTAAAGCGTAGACTCTTTGAGGATTACTCCCATGGAGGAAAGTGCGCATGGTGACTGTTGTATTCAATCCCGAGGCCATTTCTGTGTTTTAATCCACACTTTGAAGGTCCACAGATTACAGAATTAATCCAGATGTGCATCGGAAACTGCTACTGGTCTTCCAGGGAACGATCAAAGCGTAGACTGTTTCAGATTTACTCCCATGGAGGAAAGTGCGCATGGTGACTGTTGTATTCAATCCCGAGGCAATTTCTGTGTTTCCATCCACACTTTGAAGGTCCACAGATTACAGAAGGAATCCAGATGTGCATCGAAAACTACTACTGGTCTTCCAGGGAATGATCAAACTGTACACTGTTAGAGACATTACGGCCATGGAGGCAAGTGTGCATGGTGAGTGTTGTATTCAATCCCCAGGCAATGTCTATGTTTCAATCCACACTTTGAAGGTCCATAGGTTACAGAATTAATCCAGCTGTGCATCGGAAACTACTACTGGTCTTCCAGGGAACGATCAAAGCGTAGACTGTTTGAGGATTACTCGCATGGAGGAAAGTGCGCATGGTGACTGTTGTATTCAATCCCGATGCAATTTCTATGTTTCATCAACACTCCGATAGTCCACAGACTACAGAATGCCACCAGACGTGCATCGGAAACTACTACTGGTCTTCCAGGGAACGTTCAAAGCGTAGACTGTTTGAGACATACCTCCCGTGGAAGAAAGTGCGCATGATGACTGTTGTATTCAATACCGATGCAATTTCTGTGTTTCAATCCACACTTTGAAGCTCCACAGATTACAGAATTGATCCAGATGTGCATCGTTAACTGCTACAGGGCTTCCAGGGAACGATCAAAGCGTAGACTGTTTGACACATTACTCACATGGAGGAAAGTGTGCATTGTGACTGTTGTATTCAATCCCGATGCAATTTCTGTGTTTCATCAACACTCTGAAAGTCCACAGATTACAGAATGCCTCCGGATGTGCGTCGGAAACTGATACTGGTCTTCCAGGGAACGATCAAAGCGTAAACTCTTTGAGACATTACTCCCATGGAGGAAAGTGCGCATGGTGATTCTTGTATTCAATCCCGAAGCATTTTCTGTGTTTCATCAACAGTCTGATAGTCCACAGATTACAGAATGCCTCCAGATGTGCATCGGTAACTACTACTGGTCTTCCAGGCAACGATCAAAGCGTAGTCTGTTTGAGACATTACTCCCATTGAGGAATGTGCGCATGGTGACTGTTGTATTCAATCCCGATGCATTTTCTGTGTTTTACGAACACTCTGATGGTCCACAGATTACAGAAAGCCTCCAGAAGTGTATCGGACACTACTACTGGTCTTCCAGGGATAGATTAAAGCGTAGACCCTTTGAGGATTACTCCCACGGAGGAAAGTGCGCATGGTGACTGTTGTATTCAATCCCGAGGCAATTTCTGTGTTTTAATCCACACTTTGAAGGTCCAAAGATTACAGAATTAATCCAGATGTGCATCGGAAACTACTACTGGTCTTCCAGGGAACGATCAAAGCGTAGACTGTTTCAGATTTACTCCCATGGAGGAAAGTGCGCACAGTGACTGTTGTATTCAATCCCGAGGCAATTTCTGTGTTTCCATCCACACTTTGAAGGTCCACATATTACAGAAGGAATCCAGATGTGCATCGGAAACTACTACTAGTTTTCCAAGGAACGATCAAAGCGTAGATTGTTTTAGACATTACTCCCATGGCGGAAAGTGCGCATGGTGACTGTTGTATACAATCCCGATGCAATTTCTGTGTTTCTTCAACACTCTGATAGTCCACAGATTACAGAACGCCTCCAGATGTGCCTCGGAAACTGCTACTGGTCATCCAGGGCACAAACAAGGCGTAAACTCTTTGAGACCTTACTACCATGGAGGAAAGTCTGCATGGTGAATATTGTATTCAATCCCGATGCATTTTCTGTGTTTCATCAACACTCTGACAGTCCACAGATTACAGAATGCCTCCAGATGTGCATCGGTAACTACTACTGGTCTTCCAGGGAACGATCAAAGCGTAGACTGTTTGAGACATACCTCCCGTCGAGGAAAGTGCGCATGGTGACTGTTGTATTCAATCCCGATGCAATTTCTGTGTTTCATCAACACCCTGATAGTCCACAGATTACAGAATGCCTCCAGATGTGCATCGGAAACTGCTACTGGTCTTCCAGGGAACGATCAAAGCGTAATCTCTCTGAGACATTACTCCCATGGAGGAAACTGCGCATGGTGATTCTTGTATTCAATCCCGTTGCATTTTCTGTGTTTCACCAACAGTCTGATAGTCCACAGATTACAGAATGACTCCAGATGTGCATCGGTAACTACTACTGGTCTTGCAGGGAACGATCAAAGCGTAAACTCTTTGAGACATTACTCCCATGGAGGAAAGTGCGCATGGTGACTGTTGTATTCAATCCCGATGCAATTTCTGTGTTTCTTCAACACTCTGATAGTCCACAGATTACAGAACGCCTCCAGATGTGCCTCGGAAACTGCTACTGGTCATTCAGGGAACAAACAAGGCGTAAACTCTTTGAGACCTTACTACCATGGAGGAAAGTCTGCATGGTGAATATTGTATTCAATCCCGATGCATTTTCTGTGTTTCATCAACACTCTGACAGTCCACAGATTACAGAATGCCTCCAGATGTGCATCGGTAACTACTACTGGTCTTCCAGGGAACGATCAAAGCGTAGACTGTTTGAGACGTACCTCCCGTCGAGGAAAGTGCGCATGGTGACTGTTGTATTCAATCCCGATGCAATTTCTGTGTTTCATCAACACCCTGATAGTCCACAGATTACAGAATGCCTCCAGATGTGCATCGGAAACTGCTACTGGTCTTCCAGGGAACGATCAAAGCGTAATCTCTTTGAGACATTACTCCCATGGAGGAAACTGCGCATGGTGATTCTTGTATTCAATCCCGTTGCATTTTCTGTGTTTCACCAACAGTCTGATAGTCCACAGATTACAGAATGACTTCAGATGTGCATCGGTAACTACTACTGGTCTTGCAGGGAACGATCAAAGCGTAAACTCTTTGAGACATTACTCCCATGGAGGAAAGTGCGCATGGTGACTGTTGTATTCAATCCCGAAGCAATTTCTGTGTTTCTTCAACACTCTGATAGTCCACAGATTACAGAACGCCTCCAGATGTGCCTCGGAAACTGCTACTGGTCTTCCAGGGAACAAACAAAGCCTAAGCTCTTTGAGACCTTACTCCCATAGAGGAAAGTGCGCATGGTGAATATTGTATTCAATCCCGATGCATTTTCTGTGTTTCATCAACACTCTGACTGTCCACAGATTACAGAATGCCTCCAGATGTGCATCGGTAACTACTACTGTTCTTCCAGGGAACGCCCAAATCGTAGACTGTTTGAGACATTACTGGCATGGCGAAAAGTGCGCATGGTGACTGTTGTATTCAATCCCGATGCAATTTCTGTGTTTCATCAACACTCTGATAGTCCACAGATTACAGAACGCCTCCAGATGTGCCTCGGAAACTGCTACTGTTCTTCCAGGGAACAAACAACGCGTAAACTCTTTGAGACCTTACTCCCATTGAGGAAAGTGCGCATGGTGAATATTGTATTCAATCCCGATGCATTTTCTGGGTTTCATCAACACTCTGACAGTCCACAGATTACAGAATGCCTCCAGATGTGCATCGGTAACTACTACTGGTCTTCCAGGGAACGATCAAAGCGTAGACTGTTTGAGACATACCTCCCGTGGAGGAAAGTGCGCATGGTGACTGTTATATTCAATCCCGATGCAATTTCTGTGTTTCATCAACACTCTGATAGTCCACAGATTACAGAATGCCTCCAGATGTGCATCGGAAACTGCTACTGGTCTTCCAGGAAACGATCAAAGCGTAAATTTTTTAGACATTACTCCCATGGAGGAAACTGCGCATGGTGATTCTTGTATTCAACCCCGTTGCATTTTCTGTGTTTCATCAACAGTCTGATAGTCCACAGATTACAGAATGACTCCAGATGTGCATCGGTAACTACTACTGGTCTTGCAGGGAACGATCAAAGCGTAGACTCTTTGAGACATTACTCCCATGGAGGAAAGTGCGCATGGTGACTTGTATTCAATCGCGATGCAATTTCTGTGTTTCATCAACACTCTGATAGTCCACAGATTACAGAATGCCTCCAGATGTGCATCGGAAACTGCTACTGGTTTTCCAGGGAACGATCCAAGCGTAAACTCTTTGAGACATTACTCCCATGGAGGAAAATGCGCATGGTGATTGTTGTATTCAATCCCGATGCATTTTCTGTGTTTCATCAACAGTCTGATAGTTTACAGATTACAGAATGCCTCCAGATGTGCATCGGAAACTACTACTGGTCTTCCAGGGAACGATCAAGGCGTAGACTGTTTGAGACATTACTCTTATGGAATAAAGTGCGCATGGTGACTGTTGTATTCAATCGCGATGCAATTTCTGTGTTTCATCAACACTCTGATAGTCAACAGATTACAGAATGCCACCAGATGTGCATCGGTAACTACTACTGGTCTTCCAGGGAACGATCAAAGCGTAGACTGTTTGAGACATACCTCCCGTGGAGGAAAGTTCGGATGGTCACTGTTGTATTCAATCCCTACGTAATTTCTGTGTTTCATCAACACTCTAATAGTCCACAGATTACATAATGGCACCAGATGTGCATCGGAAACTTCTACTGGTCTTCCAGGGAACGATCAAAGCGTAGACTGTTTGAGAATTACTCCCATGGAGAAAAGTGCGCATGGTGACAGTTGTATTCAATCCTGATGCAATTTCTGTGTTTCATGAACACCCTGATAATCCACAGATTACAGAATGCTTCCAGATGTGCATCGGATACTGCTGCTGGACTTCCAGGGAACGATCAAAGCGTAGACTGTTTGAGACATTACTCGCATGGAGGAAAGTGCGCATGGTGACTGTTGTATTCAATCCCGATGCAAATTCTGAGTTTCTTCAACACTCTGATAGTCCACAGATTACAGAATGCCTCCAGATGTGCCTCGGAAACTGCTACTGGTCTTCCAGGGAACAAACAAAGTGTAAACTCTTTGAGACCTTACTCCCATGGAGGGAAGTGCGCATGGTGAATATTGTATTCAATCCCGATGCATTTTCTGTGTTTCATCAACACTCTGACAGTCCACTGATTACAGAATGCCTCCAGATGTGCATCGGTAACTACTACTGGTCTTCCAGGGAACGACCAAAGCGTAGACTGTTTGAGACATTACTCCCATGGAGTAAAGTGCGCATGGTGACTGTTGTATTCAATCCCGAGGAAATTTCTGTGTTCAATCTACACTTTGAAGGTCCACAGATTACAGAAGGAATCCAGATGTGCATCGGAAACTACTACTGGTCTTCCAGGGAACGATCAAAGCGTAGACTGTTTGAGAATTACTCCCACGGAGGAAAGTGCGCATGGTGACTGTTGTATTCAATCCCGATGCAATTTCGGTGTTTCATCAACACTCTGATAGTCCACAGATTACAGAATGCAGCCAGATGTGCATCGGAAACTACTACTGGTCTGCCAGGAACGATCAAAGCGTAGACTGTTTGAGACATTACTCGCATGGAGGAAAGTGCGCATGGTGACTGTTGTATTCACTCCCGATGCAGTTTCTGTGTTTCATCAACTCTCTGATAGTCCGCAGATTACAGAATGCCTCCAGGTGTGCATCGGAAACTACTACTGGTCTTCCAGGGATAGATTAAAGCGTAGACTCTTTGAGGATTACTCCCATGGAGGAAAGTGCGCATGGTGACTGTTGTATTCAATCCCGAGGCAATTTCTGTGTTTCCATCCACACTTTGAAGGTCCACAGATTACAGAAGGAATCCAGATGTGCATCGGAAACTACTACTGGTCTTCCAGGGAATGATCAAACTGTACACTGTTAGAGACATTACGGCCATGGAGGCAAGTGTGCATGGTGAGTGTTGTATTCAATCCCGAGGCAATTTCTATGTTTCAATCCACACTTTGAAGGTCCATAGGTTACAGAAGGAATCCAGCTGTGCATCGGAAACTACTACTGGTCTTCCAGGGAACGATCAAAGCGTAGACTGTTTGAGGATTACTCGCATGGAGGAAAGTGCGCATGGTGACTGTTGTATTCAATCCCGATGCAATTTCTATGTTTCATCAACACTCCGATAGTCCACAGACTACAGAATGCCACCAGACGTGCATCGGAAACTACTACTGGTCTTCCAGGGAACGTTCAAAGCGTAGACTGTTTGAGACATACCTCCCGTGGAAGAAAGTGCGCATGATGACTGTTGTATTCAATATCGATGCAATTTCTGTGTTTCAATCCACACTTTGAAGCTCCACAGATTACAGAATTGATCCAGATGTGCATCGTTAACTGCTACAGGGCTTCCAGGGAACGATCAAAGCGTAGACTGTTTGACACATTACTCACATGGAGGAAAGTGTGCATTGTGACTGTTGTATTCAATCCCGATGCAATTTCTGTGTTTCATCAACACTCTGAAAGTCCACAGATTACAGAATGCCTCCGGATGTGCGTCGGAAACTGATACTGATCTTCCAGGGAACGATCAAAGCGTAAACTCTTTGAGACATTACTCCCATGGAGGAAAGTGCGCATGGTGATTCTTGTATTCAATCCCGAAGCATTTTCTGTGTTTCATCAACAGTCTGATAGTCCACAGATTACAGAATGCCTCCAGATGTGCATCGGTAACTACTACTGGTCTTCCAGGCAACGATCAAAGCGTAGACTGTTTGAGACATTACTCCCATGTAGGAAGTAGCGCATGGTGACTATTGTATTTAATCCCGATGCAATTTCGGTGTTTCATCAACACTCTGATAGTCCACAGATTACAGAATGCAGCCAGATGTGCATCGGAAACTACTACTGGTCTGCCAGGAACTATCACAGCGTAGACTGTTTGAGACATTACTCGCATGGAGGAAAGAGGGCATGGTGACTGTTGTATTCAATCCCGATGCAGTTTCTGTGTTTCATCAACAGTCTGATAGTCCACAGATTACAGAATGCCTCCAGATGTGCATCGGAAACTGCAACTGGTCTTCCAGGGCACGATCAAATCGTAAACTCTTTGAGACATTACTCCCATTGAGGAATGTGCGCATGGTGACTGTTGTATTCAATCCCGATGCATTTTCTGTGTTTTACGAACACTCTGATGGTCCACAGATTACAGAAAACCTCCAGAAGTGTATCGGACACTACTACTGGTCTTCCAGGGATAGATTAAAGCGTAGACCCTTTGAGGATTACTCCCACGGAGGAAAGTGCGCATGGTGACTGTTGTATTCAATCCCGAGGCAATTTCTGTGTTTTAATCCACACTTTGAAGGTCCAAAGATTACAGAATTAATCCAGATGTGCATCGGAGACTACTACTGGTCTTCTAGGGAACGATCAAAGCGTAGACTGTTTCAGATTTACTCCCATGGAGGAAAGTGCGCACAGTGACTGTTGTATTCAATCCCGAGGCAATTTCTGTGTTTCCATCCACACTTTGAAGGTCCACATATTACAGAAGGAATCCAGGTGTGCATCGGAAACTACTACTAGTTTTCCAAGGAACGATCAAAGCGTAGATTGTTTGAGACATTACTCCCATGGCGGAAAGTGCGCATGGTGACTGTTGTATACAATCCCGATGCAATTTCTGTGTTTCTTCAACACTCTGATAGTCCACAGATTACAGAACGCCTCCAGATGTGCCTCGGAAACTGCTACTGGTCATCCAGGGAACAAACAAGGCGTAAACTCTTTGAGACCTTACTACCATGGAGGAAAGTCTGCATGGTGAATATTGTATTCAATCCCGATGCATTTTCTGTGTTTCATCAACACTCTGACAGTCCACAGATTACAGAATGCCTCCAGATGTGCATCGGTAACTACCACTGGTCTTCCAGGGAACGATCAAAGCGTAGACTGTTTGAGACATACCTCCCGTCGAGGAAAGTGCGCATGGTGACTGTTGTATTCAATCCCGATGCAATTTCTGTGTTTCATCAACACCCTGATAGTCCACAGATTACAGAATGCCTCCAGATGTGCATCGGAAACTGCTACTGGTCTTCCAGGGAACGATCAAAGCGTAGACTGTTTCAGATTTACTCCCATGGAGGAAACTGCGCATGGTGATTCTTGTATTCAATCCCGTTGCATTTTCTGTGTTTCACCAACAGCCTGATAGTCCACAGATTACAGAATGCCTCCAGATGTGCCTCGGAAACTGCTACTGGTCTTCCAGGGAACAAACAAAGTGTAAACTCTTTGAGACCTTACTCCCATGGAGGGAAGTGCGCATGGTGAATATTGTATTCTATCCCGATGCATTTTCTGTGTTTCTTCAACAGTCTGATAGTCCACAGATTACAGAATGCCTCCAGATGTGCCTCGGAAACTGCTACTGGTCTTCCAGGGAACAAACAAAGTGTAAACTCTTTGAGACCTTACTCCCATGGAGGGAAGTGCGCATGGTTATTGTTGTATTCAATCCCGATGCATTTTCTGTGTTTCATCAACAGTCTGATAGTTTACAGATTACAGAATGCCTCCAGATGTGCATCGGAAACTACTACTGGTCTTCCAGGGAACGATCAAAGCGTAGACTGTTTGAGACATACCTCCCGTGGAGGAAAGTTCGGATGGTGACTGTTGTATTCAATCCCGACGTAATTTCTGTGTTTCATCAACACTCTGATAGTCCACAGATTACAGAATGGCACCAGATCTGCATCGGAAACTTCTACTGGTCTTCCAGGGAACGATCTAAGCGTAGACTGTTTGAGAATTACTCCCATGGAGAAAAGTGCGCATGGTGACAGTTGTATTCAATATTGATGCAATTTCTGTGTTTCATCAACACTTTGATAGTCCACAGATTACAGAATGCTTCCAGATGTGCATCGGAAACTGCTGCTGGACTTCCAGGGAACATTCAAAGCGTAGACTGTTTGAGACATTACTCCCATGGAGGAAAGTGCGCATGGTGACTGTTGTATTCAATCCCGATGCAATTTCTGTGTTTCTTCAACAGTCTGATAGTCCACAGATTACAGAATGCCTCCAGATGTGCATCGGAAACTGCTACTGGTCTTCCAGGGAACAAACAAAGTGTAAACTCTTTGAGACCTTACTCCCATGGAGGGAAGTGCGCATGGTGAATATTGTATTCTATCCCGATGCATTTTCTGTGTTTCATCAACACTCTGACAGTCCACAGATTACAGAATGCCTCCAGATGTGCATCGGAAACTCCTACTGGTCTTCCAGGGATAGATTAAAGCGTAGACTCTTTGAGGATTACTCCCATGGAGGAAAGTGCGCATGGTGACTGTTGTATTCAATCCCGAGGCCATTTCTGTGTTTTAATCCACACTTTGATAGTCCACAGATTACAGAATTAATCCAGATGTGCATCGGAAACTGCTACTGGTCTTCCAGGGAATGATCAAAGCGTAGACTGTTTCAGATTTACACCCATGCAGGAAAGTGCGCATGGTGACTGTTGTATTCAATCCCGATGCATTTTCTGTGTTTTATGAACACTCTGATGGTCCACAGATTACAGAAAGCCTCCAGATGTGTACCGGACACTACTACTGGTCTTCCAGGGATAGATTAAAGCGTAGCCTCTTTGAGGATTACTCCCATGGAGGAAAGTGCGCATGTTGACTATTGTATTCAATCCCGAGGCAATTTCTGTGTTTTAATCTACACTTTGAAGGTCCACAGATTACAGAATTAATAAAGATGTGCATCGGAAACTACTACTGGTCTTCCAGGGAACGATCAAAGCGTAGACTGTTTCAGATTTACTCCCATGGAGGAAAGTGCGCATAGTGACTGTTGTATTCAATCCCGAGGCAATTTCTGTGTTTCCATCCACACTTTGAAGGTCCACAGATTACAGAAGAAATCCAGATGTGCATCGGAAACTACTACTGGTTTTCCAGGGAACGATCAAAGCGTAGATTGTTTGAGACATTACTCCCATGGAGGAAAGTGCGCATGGTGACTGTTGTATTCAATCCCGATGCAATTTCTGTGTTTCTTCAACACTCTGATAGTCCACAGATTACAGAACGCCTCAAGATGTGCCTCGGAAACTGCAACTGGTCTTCCAGGGAACAAACAAGGCGTAAACTCTTTGAGACCTTACTCCCATGGAGGAAAGTGCGCATGGTGAATATTGTATTCAATCCCGATGCATTTTCTGTGTTTCATCAACACTCTGACAGTCCACAGATTACAAAATGCCTCCAGATGTGCATCGGTAACTACTACTGGTCTTCCAGGGAACGATCAAAGCGTAGACTGTTTGAGACATACCTCCCGTGGAGGAAAGTGCGCATGGTGACTGTTGTATTCAATCCCGATGCAATTTCTGTGTTTCATCAACACTCTGATAGTCCACAGATTACAGGATGCCTCCAGATGTGCATCGGAAACTGTTACTGTTTTCCCAGGGAACGATCAAAGCGTAAACTCTTTGAGACATTACTCCCATGGAGGAAAGTGCGCATGGTGATTGTTGTATTCAATCCCGATGCAATTTCTGTGTTTCATCAACACCCTGATAGTCCACAGATTACAGAATGCCTCCAGATGTGCATCGGAAACTGCTACTGGTCTTGCAGGGAACGATCAAAGTGTAAACTCTTTGAGACATTACTCCCATGGAGGAAAGAGCGCATGGTGATTGTTGTATTCAATCCCGATGCATTTTCTGTGTTTCATCAACAGTCTGATAGTTTACAGATTACAGAATGCCTCCAGATGTGCATCGGAAACTACTACTGGTCTTCCAGGGAACTATCAAAGCGTAGACTGTTTGAGACATACCTCCCGTGGAAGAAAGTGCGCATGATGACCGTTGTATTCAATCCCGATGCAATTTCTGTGTTTCAGTCCACACATTGAAGCTCCACAGATTACAGAATTGATCCAGATGTGCATCGTTAACTGCTACAGGGCTTCCAGGGAACGATCATAGCGTAGACTGTTTGAGACATTACTCCCATGGAGGAAAGTGCGCATGGTGACTGTTGCATTCAATCCCGATGCAATTTCTGTGTTTCATCAACACTCTGATAGTCCATAGATTACAGAATGCCACCAGATGTGCATCGGTAACTACTACTGGTCTTCCAGGGAACGATCAAAGCGTAGACTGTTTGAGACATACCTCCCGTGAAGGAAAGTTCGCATGGTGACTGTTGTATTCAATCCCGATGCATTTTCTGTGTTTCATCAACACTCTGATAGTCCACAGATTACAGAATGCCTCCAGATGTGCATCGGAAGCTGCTACTGCTCTTCCAGGGAACGAACAAAGCGTAGACTGTTTGAGACATTACTCCCATGGAGGAAAGTGCGCACGGTGACTGTTGTATTCAATCCCGATGCTATTTCTGTGTTTCATCAACAGTCTGATAGTCCACAGGTTACAGAATGCCTCCAGATGTGCATCGGAAACTACTACTGGACTTCCAGGGATCGATCAAGGCGTAGACTGTTTGAGACATTACTCTTATGGAGGAAAGTGCGCATGGTGACTGTTGTATTCAATCCCGATGCAATTTCTGTGTTTCATCAACACTCTGATAGTCAACAGATTACAGAATGCCACCAGATGTGCATCGGTAACTACTACTGGTCTTCCAGGGAACGATCAAAGCGTAGACTGTTTGAGACATTACTCCCATGGAGGGAAGTCCGCATGGTGACTGTTGTATACAATCCCGATGGAATTTCTGTGTTTCTTCAACACTCTGATAGTCCACAGATTACAGAATGCCTCCAGATGTGCCTCGGAAACTGCTACTGGTCTTCCAGGGAACAAACAAAGTGTAAACTCTTTGAGACCTTACTCCCATGGAGGGAAGTGCGCATGGTGAATATTGTATTCTATCCCGATGCATTTTCTGTGTTTCATCAACACTCTGACAGTCCACAGATTACAGAATGCCTCCAGATGTGCATCGGAAACTCCTACTGGTCTTCCAGGGTAGATTAAAGCGTAGACTCTTTGAGGATTACTCCCATGGAGGAAAGTGCGCATGGTGACTGTTGTATTCAATCCCGAGGCCATTTCTGTGTTTTAATCCACACTTTGAAGGTCCACAGATTACAGAATTAATCCAGATGTGCATCGGAAACTGCTACTGGTCTTCCAGGGAACGATCAAAGCGTAGACTGTTTCAGATTTACTCCCATGGAGGAAAGTGCGCATGGTGACTGTTGTATTCAATCCCGATGCATTTTCTGTGTTTTATGAACACTCTGATGGTCCACAGATTACAGAAAGCCTCCAGATGTGTACCGGACACTACTACTGGTCTTCCAGGGATAGATTAAAGCGTAGCCTCTTTGAGGATTACTCCCATGGAGGAAAGTGCGCATGTTGACTATTGTATTCAATCCCGAGGCAATTTCTGTGTTTTAATCTACACTTTGAAGGTCCACAGATTACAGAATTAATAAAGATGTGCATCGGAAACTACTACTGGTCTTCCAGGGAACGATCAAAGCGTAGACTGTTTCAGATTTACTCCCATGGAGGAAAGTGCGCATAGTGACTGTTGTATTCAATCCCGAGGCAATTTCTGTGTTTCCATCCACACTTTGAAGGTCCACAGATTACAGAAGGAATCCAGATGTGCATCGGAAACTACTACTGGTTTTCCAGGGAACGATCAAGGCGTAGATTGTTTGAGACATTACTCCCATGGAGGAAAGTGCGCATGGTGACTGTTGTATTCAATCCCGATGCAATTTCTGTGTTTCTTCAACACTCTGATAGTCCACAGATTACAGAACGCCTCCAGATGTGCCTCGGAAACTGCAACTGGTCTTCCAGGGAACAAACAAGTCGTAAACTCTTTGAGACCTTACTCCCATGGAGGAAAGTGCGCATGGTGAATATTGTATTCAATCCCGATGCATTTTCTGTGTTTCATCAACACTCTGACAGTCCACAGATTACAGAATGCCTCCAGATGTGCATCGGTAACTACTACTGGTCTTCCAGGGAACGATCAAAGCGTAGACTGTTTGAGACATACCTCCCGTGGAGGAAAGTGCGCATGGTGACTGTTGTATTCAATGCCGATGCAATTTCTGTGTTTCACCAACAGTCTGATAGTCCAGATTACAGAATGACTCCAGATGTGCATCGGTAACTACTACTGGTCTTGCAGGGAACGATCAAAGCGTAAACTCTTTGAGACATTACTCCCATGGAGGAAAGAGCGCATGGTGATTGTTGTATTCAATCCCGATGCATTTTCTGTGTTTCATCAACAGTCTGATAGTTTACAGATTACAGAATGCCTCAAGATGTGCATCGGAAACTACTACTGGTCTTCCAGGGAACTATCAAAGCGTAGACTGTTTGAGACATACCTCCCGTGGAAGAAAGTGCGCATGATGACTGTTGTATTCTATCCCGATGCAATTTCTGTGTTTCAGTCCACACATTGAAGCTCCACAGATTACAGAATTGATCCAGATGTGCATCGTTAACTGCTACAGGGCTTCCAGGGAACGATCATAGCGTAGACTGTTTGAGACATTACTCCCATGGAGGAAAGTGCGCATGGTGACTGTTGCATTCAATCCCGATGCAATTTCTGTGTTTCATCAACACTCTGATAGTCCATAGATTACAGAATGCCACCAGATGTGCATCGGTAACTACTACTGGTCTTCCAGGGAACGATCAAAGCGTAGACTGTTTGAGACATACCTCCCGTGGAGGAAAGTTCGCATGGTGACTGTTGTATTCAATCCCGATGCATTTTCTGTGTTTCATCAACACTCTGATAGTCCACAGATTACAGAATGCCTCCAGATGTGCATCGGAAGCTGCTACTGCTCTTCCAGGGAACGAACAAAGCGTAGACTGTTTGAGACATTACTCCCATGGAGGAAAGTGCGCACGGTGACTGTTGTATTCAATCCCGATGCTATTTCTGTGTTTCATCAACAGTCTGATAGTCCACAGGTTACAGAATGCCTCCAGATGTGCATCGGAAACTACTACTGGACTTCCAGGGAACGATCAAGGCGTAGACTGTTTGAGACATTACTCTTATGGAGGAAAGTGCGCATGGTGACAGTTGTATTCAATCCTGATGCAATTTCTGTGTTTCATCAACACTCTGATAGTCCACAGATTACAGAGTGCTTCCAGATGTGCATCGGAAACTGCTGCTGGACTTCCAGGGAACGATCAAAGCGTAGACTGTTTGAGACATTACTCCCATGGAGGAAAGTGCGCATGGTGACTGTTGTATTCAATCCCGATGCAATTTCTGTGTTTCATCAACACTCTGACAGTCCACAGATTACAGAATGCCTCCAGATGTGCATCGGAAACTCCTACTGGTCTTCCAGGGATAGATTAAAGCGTAGACTCTTTGAGGATTACTCCCATGGAGGAAAGTGCGCATGGTGACTGTTGTATTCAATCCCGAGGCCATTTCTGTGTTTTAATCCACACTTTGAAGGTCCACAGATTACAGAATTAATCCAGATGTGCATCGGAAACTGCTACTGGTCTTCCAGGGAACGATCAAAGCGTAGACTGTTTCAAATTTACTCCCATGGAGGAAAGTGGGCATGGTGACTGTTGTATTCGATCCCGATGCATTTTCTGTGTTTTATGAACACTCTGATGGTCCACAGATTACAGAAAGCCTCCAGATGTGTAACGGACACTACTACTGGTCTTCCAGGGATAGATTAAAGCGTAGCCTCTTTGAGGATTACTCCCATGGAGGAAAGTGCGCATGTTGACTATTGTATTCAATCCCGAGGCAATTTCTGTGTTTTAATCTACACTTTGAAGGTCCACAGATTACAGAATTAATAAAGATGTGCATCGGAAACTACTACTGGTCTTCCAGGGAACGATCAAAGCGTAGACTGTTTCAGATTTACTCCCATGGAGGAAAGTGCGCATAGTGACTGTTGTATTCAATCCCGAGGCAATTTCTGTGTTTCCATCCACACTTTGAAGGTCCAAAGATTACAGAAGGAATCCAGATGTGCATCGGAAACTACTACTGGATTTCCAGGGAACGATCAAAGCGTAGATAGTTTGAGACATTACTCCCATGGAGGAAAGTGCGCATGGTGACTGTTGTATTCAATCCCGATGCAATTTCTGTGTTTCTTCAACACTCAGATAGTCCACAGATTACAGAACGCTTCCAGATGTGCCTCGGAAACTGCAACTGGTCTTCCAGGGAACAAACAAGGCGTAAACTCTTTGAGACCTTACTCCCATGGAGGAAAGTGCGCATGGTGAATATTGTATTCTATCCCGATGCATTTTCTGTGTTTCATCAACACTCAGACAGTCCACAGATTACAGAATGCCTCCAGATGTGCATCGGAAACTCCTACTGGTATTCCAGAGATAGATTACAGCGTAGACTCTTTGAGGATTACTCTCATGGAGGAAAGTGCGCATGGTGACTGCTATATTCAATCCCGAGGCCATTTCTGTGTTTTAATCCACACTTTGAAGGTCCACAGATTACAGAATTAATCCAGATGTGCATCGGAAACTGCTACTGGTCTTCCAGGGAACGATCAAAGCGTAGACTGTTTCAGATTTACTCCCATGGAGGAAAGTGCGCATGGTGACTGTTGTATTCAATCCCGATGCATTTTCTGTGTTTTATGAACACTCTGATGGTCCACAGATTACAGAAAGCTTCCAGATGTGTACCGGACACTACTACTGGTCTTCCAGGGATAGATTAAAGCGTAGCCTCTTTGAGGATTACTCCCATGGAGGAAAGTGCGCATGTTGACTATTGTATTCAATCCCGAGGCAATTTCTGTGTTTTAATCTACACTTTGAAGGTCCACAGATTACAGAATTAATAAAGATGTGCATCGGAAACTACTACTGGTCTTCCAGGGAACGATCAAAGCGTAGACTGTTTCAGATTTACTCCCATGGAGGAAAGTGCGCATAGTGACTGTTGTATTCAATCCCGAGGCAATTTCTGTGTTTCCATCCACACTTTGAAGGTCCACAGATTACAGAAGGAATCCAGATGTGCATCGGAAACTACTACTGGTTTTCCAGGGAACGATCAAAGCGTAGATTGTTTGAGACATTACTCCCATGGAGGAAAGTGCGCATGGTGACTGTTGTATTCAATCCCGATGCAATTTCTGTGTTTCTTCGACACTCTGATAGTCCACAGATTACAGAACGCCTCCAGATGTGCCTCGGAAACTGCAACTGGTCTTCCAGGGAACAAACAAGGCGTAAACTCTTTGAGACCTTACTCCCATGGAGGAAAGTGCGCATCGTGAATATTGTATTCAATCCCGATGCATTTTCTGTGTTTCATCAACACTCTGACAGTCCACAGATTACAGAATGCCTCCAGATGTGCATCGGTAACTACTACTGGTCTTCCAGGGAACGATCAAAGCGTAGACTGTTTGAGACATACCTCCCGTGGAGGAAAGTGCGCATGGTGACTGTTGTATTCAATCCCGATGCAATTTCTGTGTTTCATCAACACTCTGATAGTCCACAGATTACAGGATGCCTCCAGATGTGCATCGGAAACTGTTACTGGTTTTCCAGGGAACGATCAAAGCGTAAACACTTTGAGACATTACTCCCATGGAGGAAAGTGCGCATGGTGATTGTTGTACTCAATCCCGATGCATTTTCTGTGTTTCATCAACAGTCTGATAGTTTACAGATTACAGAATGCCTCCAGATGTGCATCGGAAACTACTACTGGTCTTCCAGGGAACGATCAAAGCGTAGACTGTTTGAGACATACCTCCCGTGGAAGAAAGTGCGCATGATGACAGTTGTATTCAATCCCGATGCAATTTCTGTGTTTCAGTCCACACATTGAAGCTCCACAGATTACAGAATTGATCCAGATATGCATCGTTAACTGCTACAGGGCTTCCAGGGAACGATCAAAGTGTAGACTTTTTGAGACATTACTCCCATGGAGGAAAGTGCGCATGGTGACTGTTGTATTCAATCCCGATCCAATTTCTGTGTTTCATCAACACTCTGATAGTCCATAGATTACAGAATGCCACCAGATGTGCATCGGTAACTACTACTGGTCTTCCAGGGAACGATCAAAGCGTAGACTGTTTGAGACATACCTCCCGTGGAGGAAAGTTCGCATGGTGACTGTTGTATTCAATCCCGATGCATTTTCTGTGTTTCATCAACACTCTGATAGTCCACAGATTACAGAATACCTCCAGATGTGCATCGGAAACTGCTACTGGACTTCCAGGGAACGATCAAAGCGTAGACTGTTTGAGACATTACTCCCATGGAGGAAAGTGTGCATGGTGACTGTTGTATTCAATCCCGATGCAATTTCTGTGTTTCTTCAACACTCTGATAGTCCACAGATTACAGAATGCCTCCAGATGTGCCTCGGAAACTACTACTGGACTTCCAGGGAACGATCAAGGCGTAGACTGTTTGAGACATTACTCTTATGGAGGAAAGTGCGCATGGTGACTGTTGCATTCAATCCCGATGCAATTTCTGTGTTTCATCAACACTCCGATAGTCAACAGATTACAGAATGCCACCAGATGTGCATCGGTAACTACTACTGGTCTTCCAGGGAACGATCAAAGCGTAGAATGTTTGAGACATACCTCCCGTGGAGGAAAGTTTGGATGGTGACTGTTGTATTCAATCCCGACGTAATTTCTGTGTTTCATCAACACTCTGATAGTCCACAGATTACAGAATGGCACCAGATCTGCATCGGAAACTTCTACTGGTCTTCCAGGGAACGATCAAAGCGTAGACTGTTTGAGAATTACTACCATGGAGAAAAGTGCGCATGGTGACAGTTGTATTCAATCCTGATGAAATTTCTGTGTTTCATCAACACTCTGATAGTCCACAGATTACAGAATGCTTCCAGATGTGCATCGGAAACTGCTGCTGGACTTCCAGGGAACGATCAAAGCGTAGACTGTTTGAGACATTACTCCCATGGAGGAAAGTGCGCATGGTGACTGTTGTATTCAATCCCGATGCAATTTCTGTGTTTCTTCAACACTCTGATAGTCAACAGATTACAGAATGCCTCCAGATGTGCCTCGGAAACTGCCACTGGTCTTCCATGGAACATACAAAGTGTAAACTCTTTGAGACCTTACTCCCATGGAGGGAAGTGCGCATGGTGAATATTGTATTCTATCCCGATGCATTTTCTGTGTTTCATCAACACTCTGACAGTCCACAGATTACAGAATGCCTCCAGATGTGCATCGGTAACTACTACTGGTCTTCCAGGGAACGACCAAAGAGTAGACTGTTTGAGACATTACTCCCATGGAGTAAAGTGCGAATGGTGACTGTTGTATTCAATCCCGAGGTAATTTCTGTGTTCAATCTACACTTTGAAGGTCCACAGATTTCAGAAGGAATCGAGATGGGCATCGGAAACTACTACTGGTCTTCCAGGGAACGATCAAAGCGTAGACTGTTTGAGAATTACTCCCTTGGAGGAAATTGCGCATGGTGACTGTTGTATTCAATCCCGATGCAATTTCGGTGTTTCATCAACACTCTGATAGTCCACAGATTTGGGAATGCAGCCAGATGTGCATCGGAAACTACTACTGGTCTGCCAGGAACGATCAGAGCGTAGACTGTTCGAGACATTACTCAAATGGAGGAAAGTGCGCATGGTGAGTGTTGTATTCAATCCCGATGCAGTTTCTGTGTTTCATCAACACTCTGATAGTCCGCAGATTACAGAATGCCTCTAGATGTGCATCGGAAACTACTACTGGACTTCCAGGGATAGATTAAAGCGTAGACTCTTTGAGGATTACTCCCATGGAGGAAAGTGCGCATGGTGACTGTTCTATTCAATCCCGAGGCCATTTCTGTGTTTTAATCCACACTTTGAAGGTCCACAGATTACAGAATTAATCCAGATGTGCATCGGAAACTGCTACTGGTCTTCCAGGGAAAGATCAAAGCGTAGACTGTTTCAGATTTACTCCCATGGAGGAAAGTGCGCATGGTGACTGTTGTATTCAATCCCGATGCATTTTCTGTGTTTTATGAACACTCTGATGGTCCACAGATAACAGAAAGCCTCCAGATGTGTACCGGGCACTACTACTGGTCTTCCAGGGATAGATTAAAGCGTAGACTCTTTGAGGATTACTCCCATGGAGGAAAGTGCGCATGGTGACTGTTCTATTCAATCCCGAGGCCATTTCTGTGTTTTAATCCACACTTTGAAGGTCCACAGATTACAGAATTAATAAAGATGTGCATCGGAAACTACTACTGGTCTTCCAGGGAACGATCAAAGCGTAGACTGTTTCAGATTTACTCCCATGGAGGAAAGTGCGCATAGTGACTGTTGTATTCAATCCCGAGGCAATTTCTGTGTTTCCATCCACACTTTGAAGGTCCACAGATTACAGAAGGAATATAGATGTGCATCGGAAACTACTACTGGTTTTCCAGGGAACGATCAAAGCGTAGATTGTTTGAGACATTACTCCCATGGAGGAAAGTGCGCATGGTGACTGTTGTATTCAATCCCGATGCAATTTCTGTGTTTCTTCAACACTCTGATAGTCCACAGATTACAGAACGCCTCCAGATGTGCCTCGGAAACTGCAACTGGTCTTCCAGGGAACAAACAAGGCGTAAACTCTTTGAGACCTTACTCCCATGGAGGAAAGTGCGCATGGTGAATATTGTATTCAATCCCGATGCATTTTCTGTGTTTCATCAACACTCTGACAGTCCACAGATTACAGAATGCCTCCAGATGTGCATCGGTAACTACTACTGGTCTTCCAGGGAACGATCAAAGCGTAGACTGTTTGAGACATACCTCCCGTGGAGGAAAGTGCGCATGGTGACTGTTGTATTCAATCCCGATGCAATTTCTGTGTTTCATCAACACTCTGATATTCCACAGATTACAGAATGCCTCCAGATGTGCATCGGAAACTGGTACTGGTCTTCCAGGGAACGATCAAAGCGTAAACTCTTTGAGAGATTACTCCCATGGAGGAAACTGCGCATGGTGATTCTTGTATTAATCCCGTTGCATTTTCTGTGTTTCATCAACAGTCTGATAGTCCACAGATTACAGAATGACTCCAGATGTGCATCAGTAACTACTACTGGTCTTGCAGGGAACCATCAAAGCGTAGACTCTTTAAGACATTACTCCCATGGAGGAAAGTGCGCATGCTGACTGTTGTATTCAATCGCGATGCAATTTCTGTGTATCATCAACAGTCTGATAGTCCACAGATTACAGAACGCCTCAAGATGTGCCTCGGAAACTGCAACTGGTCTTCCAGGGAACAAACAAGGCGTAAACTCTTTGAGACCTTACTCCCATGGAGGAAAGTGCGCATGGTGAATATTGTATTCAATCCCGATGCATTTTCTGTGTTTCATCAACACTCTGACAGTCCACAGATTACAAAATGCCTCCAGATGTGCATCGGTAACTACTACTGGTCTTCCAGGGAACGATCAAAGCGTAGACTGTTTGAGACATACCTCCCGTGGAGGAAAGTGCGCATGGTGACTGTTGTATTCAATCCCGATGCAATTTCTGTGTTTCATCAACACTCTGATAGTCCACAGATTACAGGATGCCTCCAGATGTGCATCGGAAACTGTTACTGTTTTCCCAGGGAACGATCAAAGCGTAAACTCTTTGAGACATTACTCCCATGGAGGAAAGTGCGCATGGTGATTGTTGTATTCAATCCCGATGCAATTTCTGTGTTTCATCAACACCCTGATAGTCCACAGATTACAGAATGCCTCCAGATGTGCATCGGAAACTGCTACTGGTCTTCCAGGGAACGATCAAAGCGTAAACTCTTTGAGACATTACTCCCATGGAGGAAACTGCGCATGGTGATTCTTGTATTCAATCCCGTTGCATTTTCTGTGTTTCACCAACAGTCTGATAGTCCACAGATTACAGAATGTCTCCAGATGTGCATCGGTAACTACTACTGGTCTTGCAGGGAACGATCAAAGTGTAAACTCTTTGAGACATTACTCCCATGGAGGAAAGAGCGCATGGTGATTGTTGTATTCAATCCCGATGCATTTTCTGTGTTTCATCAACAGTCTGATAGTTTACAGATTACAGAATGCCTCCAGATGTGCATCGGAAACTACTACTGGTCTTCCAGGGAACTATCAAAGCGTAGACTGTTTGAGACATACCTCCCGTGGAAGAAAGTGCGCATGATGACCGTTGTATTCAATCCCGATGCAATTTCTGTGTTTCAGTCCACACATTGAAGCTCCACAGATTACAGAATTGATCCAGATGTGCATCGTTAACTGCTACAGGGCTTCCAGGGAACGATCATAGCGTAGACTGTTTGAGACATTACTCCCATGGAGGAAAGTGCGCATGGTGACTGTTGCATTCAATCCCGATGCAATTTCTGTGTTTCATCAACACTCTGATAGTCCATAGATTACAGAATGCCACCAGATGTGCATCGGTAACTACTACTGGTCTTCCAGGGAACGATCAAAGCGTAGACTGTTTGAGACATACCTCCCGTGAAGGAAAGTTCGCATGGTGACTGTTGTATTCAATCCCGATGCATTTTCTGTGTTTCATCAACACTCTGATAGTCCACAGATTACAGAATGCCTCCAGATGTGCATCGGAAGCTGCTACTGCTCTTCCAGGGAACGAACAAAGCGTAGACTGTTTGAGACATTACTCCCATGGAGGAAAGTGCGCACGGTGACTGTTGTATTCAATCCCGATGCTATTTCTGTGTTTCATCAACAGTCTGATAGTCCACAGGTTACAGAATGCCTCCAGATGTGCATCGGAAACTACTACTGGACTTCCAGGGATCGATCAAGGCGTAGACTGTTTGAGACATTACTCTTATGGAGGAAAGTGCGCATGGTGACTGTTGTATTCAATCCCGATGCAATTTCTGTGTTTCATCAACACTCTGATAGTCAACAGATTACAGAATGCCACCAGATGTGCATCGGTAACTACTACTGGTCTTCCAGGGAACGATCAAAGCGTAGACTGTTTGAGACATTACTCCCATGGAGGGAAGTCCGCATGGTGACTGTTGTATACAATCCCGATGGAATTTCTGTGTTTCTTCAACACTCTGATAGTCCACAGATTACAGAATGCCTCCAGATGTGCCTCGGAAACTGCTACTGGTCTTCCAGGGAACAAACAAAGTGTAAACTCTTTGAGACCTTACTCCCATGGAGGGAAGTGCGCATGGTGAATATTGTATTCTATCCCGATGCATTTTCTGTGTTTCATCAACACTCTGACAGTCCACAGATTACAGAATGCCTCCAGATGTGCATCGGAAACTCCTACTGGTCTTCCAGGGTAGATTAAAGCGTAGACTCTTTGAGGATTACTCCCATGGAGGAAAGTGCGCATGGTGACTGTTGTATTCAATCCCGAGGCCATTTCTGTGTTTTAATCCACACTTTGAAGGTCCACAGATTACAGAATTAATCCAGATGTGCATCGGAAACTGCTACTGGTCTTCCAGGGAACGATCAAAGCGTAGACTGTTTCAGATTTACTCCCATGGAGGAAAGTGCGCATGGTGACTGTTGTATTCAATCCCGATGCATTTTCTGTGTTTTATGAACACTCTGATGGTCCACAGATTACAGAAAGCCTCCAGATGTGTACCGGACACTACTACTGGTCTTCCAGGGATAGATTAAAGCGTAGCCTCTTTGAGGATTACTCCCATGGAGGAAAGTGCGCATGTTGACTATTGTATTCAATCCCGAGGCAATTTCTGTGTTTTAATCTACACTTTGAAGGTCCACAGATTACAGAATTAATAAAGATGTGCATCGGAAACTACTACTGGTCTTCCAGGGAACGATCAAAGCGTAGACTGTTTCAGATTTACTCCCATGGAGGAAAGTGCGCATAGTGACTGTTGTATTCAATCCCGAGGCAATTTCTGTGTTTCCATCCACACTTTGAAGGTCCACAGATTACAGAAGGAATCCAGATGTGCATCGGAAACTACTACTGGTTTTCCAGGGAACGATCAAGGCGTAGATTGTTTGAGACATTACTCCCATGGAGGAAAGTGCGCATGGTGACTGTTGTATTCAATCCCGATGCAATTTCTGTGTTTCTTCAACACTCTGATAGTCCACAGATTACAGAACGCCTCCAGATGTGCCTCGGAAACTGCAACTGGTCTTCCAGGGAACAAACAAGTCGTAAACTCTTTGAGACCTTACTCCCATGGAGGAAAGTGCGCATGGTGAATATTGTATTCAATCCCGATGCATTTTCTGTGTTTCATCAACACTCTGACAGTCCACAGATTACAGAATGCCTCCAGATGTGCATCGGTAACTACTACTGGTCTTCCAGGGAACGATCAAAGCGTAGACTGTTTGAGACATACCTCCCGTGGAGGAAAGTGCGCATGGTGACTGTTGTATTCAATGCCGATGCAATTTCTGTGTTTCACCAACAGTCTGATAGTCCAGATTACAGAATGACTCCAGATGTGCATCGGTAACTACTACTGGTCTTGCAGGGAACGATCAAAGCGTAAACTCTTTGAGACATTACTCCCATGGAGGAAAGAGCGCATGGTGATTGTTGTATTCAATCCCGATGCATTTTCTGTGTTTCATCAACAGTCTGATAGTTTACAGATTACAGAATGCCTCAAGATGTGCATCGGAAACTACTACTGGTCTTCCAGGGAACTATCAAAGCATAGACTGTTTGAGACATACCTCCCGTGGAAGAAAGTGCGCATGATGACTGTTGTATTCTATCCCGATGCAATTTCTGTGTTTCAGTCCACACATTGAAGCTCCACAGATTACAGAATTGATCCAGATGTGCATCGTTAACTGCTACAGGGCTTCCAGGGAACGATCATAGCGTAGACTGTTTGAGACATTACTCCCATGGAGGAAAGTGCGCATGGTGACTGTTGCATTCAATCCCGATGCAATTTCTGTGTTTCATCAACACTCTGATAGTCCATAGATTACAGAATGCCACCAGATGTGCATCGGTAACTACTACTGGTCTTCCAGGGAACGATCAAAGCGTAGACTGTTTGAGACATACCTCCCGTGGAGGAAAGTTCGCATGGTGACTGTTGTATTCAATCCCGATGCATTTTCTGTGTTTCATCAACACTCTGATAGTCCACAGATTACAGAATGCCTCCAGATGTGCATCGGAAGCTGCTACTGCTCTTCCAGGGAACGAACAAAGCGTAGACTGTTTGAGACATTACTCCCATGGAGGAAAGTGCGCACGGTGACTGTTGTATTCAATCCCGATGCTATTTCTGTGTTTCATCAACAGTCTGATAGTCCACAGGTTACAGAATGCCTCCAGATGTGCATCGGAAACTACTACTGGACTTCCAGGGAACGATCAAGGCGTAGACTGTTTGAGACATTACTCTTATGGAGGAAAGTGCGCATGGTGACAGTTGTATTCAATCCTGATGCAATTTCTGTGTTTCATCAACACTCTGATAGTCCACAGATTACAGAGTGCTTCCAGATGTGCATCGGAAACTGCTGCTGGACTTCCAGGGAACGATCAAAGCGTAGACTGTTTGAGACATTACTCCCATGGAGGAAAGTGCGCATGGTGACTGTTGTATTCAATCCCGATGCAATTTCTGTGTTTCATCAACACTCTGACAGTCCACAGATTACAGAATGCCTCCAGATGTGCATCGGAAACTCCTACTGGTCTTCCAGGGATAGATTAAAGCGTAGACTCTTTGAGGATTACTCCCATGGAGGAAAGTGCGCATGGTGACTGTTGTATTCAATCCCGAGGCCATTTCTGTGTTTTAATCCACACTTTGAAGGTCCACAGATTACAGAATTAATCCAGATGTGCATCGGAAACTGCTACTGGTCTTCCAGGGAACGATCAAAGCGTAGACTGTTTCAAATTTACTCCCATGGAGGAAAGTGGGCATGGTGACTGTTGTATTCGATCCCGATGCATTTTCTGTGTTTTATGAACACTCTGATGGTCCACAGATTACAGAAAGCCTCCAGATGTGTAACGGACACTACTACTGGTCTTCCAGGGATAGATTAAAGCGTAGCCTCTTTGAGGATTACTCCCATGGAGGAAAGTGCGCATGTTGACTATTGTATTCAATCCCGAGGCAATTTCTGTGTTTTAATCTACACTTTGAAGGTCCACAGATTACAGAATTAATAAAGATGTGCATCGGAAACTACTACTGGTCTTCCAGGGAACGATCAAAGCGTAGACTGTTTCAGATTTACTCCCATGGAGGAAAGTGCGCATAGTGACTGTTGTATTCAATCCCGAGGCAATTTCTGTGTTTCCATCCACACTTTGAAGGTCCACAGATTACAGAAGGAATCCAGATGTGCATCGGAAACTACTACTGGATTTCCAGGGAACGATCAAAGCGTAGATAGTTTGAGACATTACTCCCATGGAGGAAAGTGCGCATGGTGACTGTTGTATTCAATCCCGATGCAATTTCTGTGTTTCTTCAACACTCAGATAGTCCACAGATTACAGAACGCTTCCAGATGTGCCTCGGAAACTGCAACTGGTCTTCCAGGGAACAAACAAGGCGTAAACTCTTTGAGACCTTACTCCCATGGAGGAAAGTGCGCATGGTGAATATTGTATTCTATCCCGATGCATTTTCTGTGTTTCATCAACACTCAGACAGTCCACAGATTACAGAATGCCTCCAGATGTGCATCGGAAACTCCTACTGGTATTCCAGAGATAGATTACAGCGTAGACTCTTTGAGGATTACTCTCATGGAGGAAAGTGCGCATGGTGACTGCTATATTCAATCCCGAGGCCATTTCTGTGTTTTAATCCACACTTTGAAGGTCCACAGATTACAGAATTAATCCAGATGTGCATCGGAAACTGCTACTGGTCTTCCAGGGAACGATCAAAGCGTAGACTGTTTCAGATTTACTCCCATGGAGGAAAGTGCGCATGGTGACTGTTGTATTCAATCCCGATGCATTTTCTGTGTTTTATGAACACTCTGATGGTCCACAGATTACAGAAAGCTTCCAGATGTGTACCGGACACTACTACAGGTCTTCCAGGGATAGATTAAAGCGTAGCCTCTTTGAGGATTACTCCCATGGAGGAAAGTGCGCATGTTGACTATTGTATTCAATCCCGAGGCAATTTCTGTGTTTTAATCTACACTTTGAAGGTCCACAGATTACAGAATTAATAAAGATGTGCATCGGAAACTACTACTGGTCTTCCAGGGAACGATCAAAGCGTAGACTGTTTCAGATTTACTCCCATGGAGGAAAGTGCGCATAGTGACTGTTGTATTCAATCCCGAGGCAATTTCTGTGTTTCCATCCACACTTTGAAGGTCCACAGATTACAGAAGGAATCCAGATGTGCATCGGAAACTACTACTGGTTTTCCAGGGAACGATCAAAGCGTAGATTGTTTGAGACATTACTCCCATGGAGGAAAGTGCGCATGGTGACTGTTGTATTCAATCCCGATGCAATTTCTGTGTTTCTTCGACACTCTGATAGTCCACAGATTACAGAACGCCTCCAGATGTGCCTCGGAAACTGCAACTGGTCTTCCAGGGAACAAACAAGGCGTAAACTCTTTGAGACCTTACTCCCATGGAGGAAAGTGCGCATCGTGAATATTGTATTCAATCCCGATGCATTTTCTGTGTTTCATCAACACTCTGACAGTCCACAGATTACAGAATGCCTCCAGATGTGCATCGGTAACTACTACTGGTCTTCCAGGGAACGATCAAAGCGTAGACTGTTTGAGACATACCTCCCGTGGAGGAAAGTGCGCATGGTGACTGTTGTATTCAATCCCGATGCAATTTCTGTGTTTCATCAACACTCTGATAGTCCACAGATTACAGGATGCCTCCAGATGTGCATCGGAAACTGTTACTGGTTTTCCAGGGAACGATCAAAGCGTAAACACTTTGAGACATTACTCCCATGGAGGAAAGTGCGCATGGTGATTGTTGTACTCAATCCCGATGCATTTTCTGTGTTTCATCAACAGTCTGATAGTTTACAGATTACAGAATGCCTCCAGATGTGCATCGGAAACTACTACTGGTCTTCCAGGGAACGATCAAAGCGTAGACTGTTTGAGACATACCTCCCGTGGAAGAAAGTGCGCATGATGACAGTTGTATTCAATCCCGATGCAATTTCTGTGTTTCAGTCCACACATTGAAGCTCCACAGATTACAGAATTGATCCAGATATGCATCGTTAACTGCTACAGGGCTTCCAGGGAACGATCAAAGTGTAGACTTTTTGAGACATTACTCCCATGGAGGAAAGTGCGCATGGTGACTGTTGTATTCAATCCCGATCCAATTTCTGTGTTTCATCAACACTCTGATAGTCCATAGATTACAGAATGCCACCAGATGTGCATCGGTAACTACTACTGGTCTTCCAGGGAACGATCAAAGCGTAGACTGTTTGAGACATACCTCCCGTGGAGGAAAGTTCGCATGGTGACTGTTGTATTCAATCCCGATGCATTTTCTGTGTTTCATCAACACTCTGATAGTCCACAGATTACAGAATACCTCCAGATGTGCATCGGAAACTGCTACTGGACTTCCAGGGAACGATCAAAGCGTAGACTGTTTGAGACATTACTCCCATGGAGGAAAGTGTGCATGGTGACTGTTGTATTCAATCCCGATGCAATTTCTGTGTTTCTTCAACACTCTGATAGTCCACAGATTACAGAATGCCTCCAGATGTGCCTCGGAAACTACTACTGGACTTCCAGGGAACGATCAAGGCGTAGACTGTTTGAGACATTACTCTTATGGAGGAAAGTGCGCATGGTGACTGTTGCATTCAATCCCGATGCAATTTCTGTGTTTCATCAACACTCCGATAGTCAACAGATTACAGAATGCCACCAGATGTGCATCGGTAACTACTACTGGTCTTCCAGGGAACGATCAAAGCGTAGAATGTTTGAGACATACCTCCCGTGGAGGAAAGTTTGGATGGTGACTGTTGTATTCAATCCCGACGTAATTTCTGTGTTTCATCAACACTCTGATAGTCCACAGATTACAGAATGGCACCAGATCTGCATCGGAAACTTCTACTGGTCTTCCAGGGAACGATCAAAGCGTAGACTGTTTGAGAATTACTACCATGGAGAAAAGTGCGCATGGTGACAGTTGTATTCAATCCTGATGAAATTTCTGTGTTTCATCAACACTCTGATAGTCCACAGATTACAGAATGCTTCCAGATGTGCATCGGAAACTGCTGCTGGACTTCCAGGGAACGATCAAAGCGTAGACTGTTTGAGACATTACTCCCATGGAGGAAAGTGCGCATGGTGACTGTTGTATTCAATCCCGATGCAATTTCTGTGTTTCTTCAACACTCTGATAGTCAACAGATTACAGAATGCCTCCAGATGTGCCTCGGAAACTGCCACTGGTCTTCCATGGAACATACAAAGTGTAAACTCTTTGAGACCTTACTCCCATGGAGGGAAGTGCGCATGGTGAATATTGTATTCTATCCCGATGCATTTTCTGTGTTTCATCAACACTCTGACAGTCCACAGATTACAGAATGCCTCCAGATGTGCATCGGTAACTACTACTGGTCTTCCAGGGAACGACCAAAGAGTAGACTGTTTGAGACATTACTCCCATGGAGTAAAGTGCGAATGGTGACTGTTGTATTCAATCCCGAGGTAATTTCTGTGTTCAATCTACACTTTGAAGGTCCACAGATTTCAGAAGGAATCGAGATGGGCATCGGAAACTACTACTGGTCTTCCAGGGAACGATCAAAGCGTAGACTGTTTGAGAATTACTCCCTTGGAGGAAATTGCGCATGGTGACTGTTGTATTCAATCCCGATGCAATTTCGGTGTTTCATCAACACTCTGATAGTCCACAGATTTGGGAATGCAGCCAGATGTGCATCGGAAACTACTACTGGTCTGCCAGGAACGATCAGAGCGTAGACTGTTCGAGACATTACTCAAATGGAGGAAAGTGCGCATGGTGAGTGTTGTATTCAATCCCGATGCAGTTTCTGTGTTTCATCAACACTCTGATAGTCCGCAGATTACAGAATGCCTCTAGATGTGCATCGGAAACTACTACTGGACTTCCAGGGATAGATTAAAGCGTAGACTCTTTGAGGATTACTCCCATGGAGGAAAGTGCGCATGGTGACTGTTCTATTCAATCCCGAGGCCATTTCTGTGTTTTAATCCACACTTTGAAGGTCCACAGATTACAGAATTAATCCAGATGTGCATCGGAAACTGCTACTGGTCTTCCAGGGAAAGATCAAAGCGTAGACTGTTTCAGATTTACTCCCATGGAGGAAAGTGCGCATGGTGACTGTTGTATTCAATCCCGATGCATTTTCTGTGTTTTATGAACACTCTGATGGTCCACAGATAACAGAAAGCCTCCAGATGTGTACCGGGCACTACTACTGGTCTTCCAGGGATAGATTAAAGCGTAGACTCTTTGAGGATTACTCCCATGGAGGAAAGTGCGCATGGTGACTGTTCTATTCAATCCCGAGGCCATTTCTGTGTTTTAATCCACACTTTGAAGGTCCACAGATTACAGAATTAATAAAGATGTGCATCGGAAACTACTACTGGTCTTCCAGGGAACGATCAAAGCGTAGACTGTTTCAGATTTACTCCCATGGAGGAAAGTGCGCATAGTGACTGTTGTATTCAATCCCGAGGCAATTTCTGTGTTTCCATCCACACTTTGAAGGTCCACAGATTACAGAAGGAATATAGATGTGCATCGGAAACTACTACTGGTTTTCCAGGGAACGATCAAAGCGTAGATTGTTTGAGACATTACTCCCATGGAGGAAAGTGCGCATGGTGACTGTTGTATTCAATCCCGATGCAATTTCTGTGTTTCTTCAACACTCTGATAGTCCACAGATTACAGAACGCCTCCAGATGTGCCTCGGAAACTGCAACTGGTCTTCCAGGGAACAAACAAGGCGTAAACTCTTTGAGACCTTACTCCCATGGAGGAAAGTGCGCATGGTGAATATTGTATTCAATCCCGATGCATTTTCTGTGTTTCATCAACACTCTGACAGTCCACAGATTACAGAATGCCTCCAGATGTGCATCGGTAACTACTACTGGTCTTCCAGGGAACGATCAAAGCGTAGACTGTTTGAGACATACCTCCCGTGGAGGAAAGTGCGCATGGTGACTGTTGTATTCAATCCCGATGCAATTTCTGTGTTTCATCAACACTCTGATATTCCACAGATTACAGAATGCCTCCAGATGTGCATCGGAAACTGGTACTGGTCTTCCAGGGAACGATCAAAGCGTAAACTCTTTGAGAGATTACTCCCATGGAGGAAACTGCGCATGGTGATTCTTGTATTAATCCCGTTGCATTTTCTGTGTTTCATCAACAGTCTGATAGTCCACAGATTACAGAATGACTCCAGATGTGCATCAGTAACTACTACTGGTCTTGCAGGGAACCATCAAAGCGTAGACTCTTTAAGACATTACTCCCATGGAGGAAAGTGCGCATGCTGACTGTTGTATTCAATCGCGATGCAATTTCTGTGTATCATCAACAGTCTGATAGTCCACAGATTACAGGATGCCTCCAGATGTGCATCGGAAACTGCTACTGGTTTTCCAGGGAACGATCAAAGCGTAAACTCTTTGAGACATTACTCCCATGGAGGAAAGTGTGCATGGTGATTGTTGTATTCAATCCCGATGCATTTTCTGTGTTTCATCAACAGTCTGATAGTTTACAGATTACAGAATGCCTCCAGATGTGCATCGGAAACTACTACTGGTCTTCCAGGGAACGATCAAAGCGTAGACTGTTTGAGACATACCTCCCGTGGAAGAAAGTGCGCATGATGACAGTTGTATTCAATCCCGATGCAATTTCTGTGTTTCAGTCCACACATTGAAGCTCCACAGATTACAGAATTGATCCAGATGTGCATCGTTAACTGCTACAGGGCTTCCAGGGAACGATCAAAGCGTAAACTCTCTGAGACATTACTCCCATGGAGGAAAGTGCGCATGGTGATTGTTGTATTCAATCCCGATGCATTTTCTGTGTTTCATCAACAGTCTGATAGTTTACAGATTACAGAACGCCTCCAGATGTGCCTCGGAAACTGCTACTGGTCTTCCAGGGAACAAACAAGGCGTAAACTCTTTGAGACCTTACTCCCATGGAGGAAAGTGCGTATGGTGAATATTGTATTCAATCCCGATGCATTATCTGTGTTTCATCAACACTCTGACAGTCCACAGTTAACAGAATGCCTCCAGATGAGCATCGGTAACTACTACTGGTCTTCCAGGGAACGATCAAAGCGTAGACTGTTTGAGACATACCTCCCGTGGAGGAAAGTGCGCATGGTGACTGTTGTATTCAATCCCGATGCAATTTCTGTGTTTCATCAACACTCTGATAGTCAACAGATTACAGAATGCCACCAGATGTGCATCGGTAACTACTACTGGTCTTCCAGGGAACGATCAAAGCGTAGACTGTTTGAGACATACCTCCCGTGCAGGAAAGTTCGGATGGTGACTGTTGTATTCAATCCCGACGTAATTTCTGTGTTTCATCAACACTCTGATAGTCCACAGATTACAGAATGGCACCAGATGTGCATCGGAAACTTCTACTGGTCTTCCAGGGAACGATCAAAGCGTAGACTGTTTGAGAATTACTCCCATGGAGAAAAGTGCGCATGGTGACAGTTGTATTCAATCCTGATGCAATTTCTGTATTTCATCAACACTCTGATAGTCCACAGATTATAGAATGCTTCCAGATGTGCATCGGAAACAGCTGCTGGACTTCCAGGGAACGATCAAAGCGTAGACTGTTTGAGACATTACTCCCATGGAGGAAAGTGTGCATGGTGACTGTTGTATTCAATCCCGAGGCAATTTCTGTGTTCAATCTACACTTTTAAGGTCCACAGATTACAGAAGGAATCCAGATGTGCATCGGAAACTACTATTGGTCTTCCAGGGAATGATCAAACTGTACACTGTTAGAGACATTACGGCCATTGAGGCAAGTGCGCATGGTGACTGATGTATTCAATCCCGAGGCAATTTCTATGTTTCAATCCATACTTTGAAGGTCCATAGGTTACAGAAGGAATCCAGATGTGCATCGGAAACTACTACTGGTCTTCCAGGGAACGATCAAAGCGTAGACTGTTTGAGGATTACTCGCATGGAGGAAAGTGCGCATGGTGACTGTTGTATTCAATCCCGATGCAATTTCTATGTTTCATCAACACTCCGATAGTCCACAGACTACAGAATGCCACCAGACGTGCATCGGAAACTATTACTGGTCTTCCAGGGAACGTTCAAAGCGTAGACTGTTTGAGACATACCTCCCATGGAAGAAAGTGCGCATGATGACTGTTGTATTCAATCCCGATGCAATTTCTGTGTTTCAATCCACACTTTGAAGCTCCACAGATTACAGAATTGATCCAGATGTGCATCGTTAACTGCTACAGGGCTTCCAGGGAACGATCAAAGCGTAGACTGTTTGAGATACACCTCCCGTGGAGGAAAGTTCGCATGGTGACTGTTATATTCAATCCCGATGCAATTTCTGTGTTTCATCAACACTCTGATAGTCCACAGATTACAGAATGGCACCAGATGTGCATCGGAAACTACTACTGGTCTTCCAGGGAACGATCAAAGCGTAGACTGTTTGAGACATTACTCCCATGGAGGAAAGTGCGCATGGTGAATGTTGTATTCAATCCTGATGCAATTTCTGTGTTTTATCAACACTCTGATAGTCCACAGATTACAGAATGCCTCCAGATGTGCATCGGAAACTGCTGCTGGACTTCCAGGGAATGATCAAAGCGTAGACTGTTTGAGACATTACTCCCATGGAGAAAAGTGGGCATGGTGACTGTTGTATTCAATCCCGATTCAATTTCTGTGTTTCTTCAAAACTCTGATAGTCCACAGATTACAGAATGCCTCCAGATATGCTTCGGAAACTGCTACTGGTCTTCCAGGGAACAAACAAAGTGTAAACTCTTTGAGACCTTACTCCCTTGGAGGAAAGTGCGCATGGTGACTGTTGTATTCAATCCCGATGCATTTTCTGTGTTTCATCAACACTCTGATAGCCCACAGATTACAGAATGCTTCCTGATGTGCATCGGAAACTACTACTGGTCTTCCTGGGAACGATCAAAGCGTAGACTGTTTGAGACATTACTCCCATGGAGGAAAGTGAGCATGGTGACTGTTGTATTCATTCCCGAGACAATTACTGTGTTTCATCAACACTTTGAAGGTCCACAGATTACAGAAAGCCTCCAGACGTGCATCGGTAACTACTACTGGTCCTCCAGGGAACGATTAAAGCGTAGACTGTTTGAGGATTACTCCCATGGAGGAAAGTGCGCATGGTGACTGTTGTATTCAATCCCGATGCAATTTCTGTGTTTCATCAACACTCGAATAGTCCTCAGATTACAGAATGCCACCAGACGTGCATCGGAAACTAGTACTGGTCTTCCAGGGAACGATCAAAGCGTAGATTTTTTGAGACATTACTCCCATGGAGGAAAGTGGGCATGGTGACTGTTGTATTCAATCCCGATGCAGTTTCTGTGTTTCATCAACACTTTGATAGTCCGCAGATTACAGAATGCCTCCAGATGTGCATCGGAAACTGGTACTGGTCTTCCAGGGAACGATCAAAGCGTAAACTCTTTGAGAGATTACTCCCATGGAGGAAACTGCGCATGGTGATTCTTCTATTCAATCCCGTTGCATTTTCTGTGTTTCATCAACAGTCTGATAGTCCACAGATTACAAAATGCCTCCAGATGTGCATCGGTAACTACTACTGGTCTTGCAGGGAACGATCAAAGCGTAGACTCTTTGAGACATTACTCCCATAGAGGAAAGTGCGCATGGTGACTGTTGTATTCTATCGCTATGCAATTTCTGTGTTTCATCAACACTCTGATAGTCCACAGATTACAGAATGCCTCCAGATGTGCATCGGAAACTGCTACTGTTTTTCCAGGGAACCATCAAAGCGTAAACTCATTGAGACATTACTCCCATGGAGGAAAGTGCGCATCGTGATTGTTGTATTCAATCCTGATGCCTTTTCTGTGTTTCATCAACAGTCTGATAGTTTACAGATTACAGAATGCCTCCATATGTGCATCGGAAACTACTACTGGTCTTCCAGGGAACGATCAAAGCGCAGACTGTTTGAGACATACCTCCCGTGGAAGAATGTGCGCATGATGACTGTTGTATTCAATCCCGATGCAATTTCTCTGTTTCAGTCCACACATTGAAGCTCCACAGATTACAGAATTGATCCAGATGTGCATCGTTAACTGCTACAGGGCTTCCAGGAAACGATCAAAGCGTAGACTGTTTGAGACATTACTCCCATGGAGGAAAGTGCGCATGGTGACTGTTGTATTCAATCCCGATGCAATTTCTGTGTTTCATCAACACTCGGATAGTCCTCAGATTACAGAATGCCACCAGACGTGCATCGGAAACTACTACTGGTTTTCCAGGGAACGATCAAAGCGTAGACTGTTTGAGACATTACTCCCATGGAGGAAAGTGGGCATGGTGACTGTTGTATTCAATCCCGATGCAGTTTCTGTGTTTCATCAACACTTTGATAGTCCGCAGATTACAGAATGCCTCCAGATGTGCATCGGAAACTGGTACTGGTCTTCCAGGGAACGATCAAAGCGTAAACTCTTAGAGAGATTACTCCCATGGAGGAAACTGCGCATGGTGATTCTTCTATTCAATCCCGTTGCATTTTCTGTGTTTCATCAACAGTCTGATAGTCCACAGATTACAGAATGCCTCCAGATGTGCATCGGTAACTACTACTGGTCTTGCAGGGAACGATCAAAGCGTAGACTCTTTGAGACATTACTCCCATAGAGGAAAGTGCGCATGGTGACTGTTGTATTCAATCCCGAGGCAATTTCTGTGTTTCATCAACACTCTGATAGTCCACAGATTACAGAATGCCTCCAGATGTGCATCGGAAACTGCTACTGGTTTTCCAGGGAACCATCAAAGCGTAAACACTTTGAGACATTACTCCCATGGAGGAAAGTGCGCATGGTGATTGTTGTATTCAATCCTGATGCCTTTTCTGTGTTTCATCAACAGTCTGATAGTTTACAGATTACAGAATGCCTCCAGATGTGCATCGGAAACTACTACTGGTCTTCCAGGGAACGATCAAAGCGTAGACTGTTTGAGACATACCTCCCGTGGAAGAAAGTGCGCATGATGACTGTTGTATTCAATCCCGATGCAATTTCTCTGTTTCAGTTCACACATTGAAGCTCCACAGATTACAGAATTGATCCAGATGTGCATCGTTAACTGCTACAGGGCTTCCAGGAAACGATCAAAGCGTAGACTGTTTGAGACATTACTCCCATGGAGGAAAGTGCGCATGGTGACTGTTGTATTCAATCCCGATGCAATTTCTGTGTTTCATCAACACTCGGATAGTCCTCAGATTACAGAATGCCACCAGACGTGCATCGGAAACTACTACTGGTCTTCCAGGGAACGATCAAAGCGTAGACTGTTTGAGACATTACTCCCATGGAGGAAAGTGGGCATGGTGACTGTTGTATTCAATCCCGATTCATTTTCTGTGTTTCATCAACACTCTGATAGTCCACAGATTACAGAAGGCCTCCAGATGTGCATCGGAAACTACTACTGGTCTTCCAGGGAACGATTAAAGCGTAAACTGTTTGAGGATTACTCCCATGGAGGAAGGTGCGCATGGTGACTGTTGTATTCAATCCCGATGCAATTTCTGTGTTTCATCAACACTCGGATAGTCCTCAGATTACAGAATGCCACCAGACGTGCATCGGAAACTACTACTGGTCTTCCAGGGAATGATCAAAGCGTAGACTGTTTGAGACAATATTCCCATGGAGGCAAGTGGGCATGGTGACTGTTGTATTCAATCCAGATGAAATTTCTGTGTTTCATCAACACTCTGATTGTATACAGATTACAGAATGCCACCAGATGTGCATCGGGAACTACTACTGGTCTTCCAGGGAACGATCAAAGCGTAGACTGTTTGAGACATTAATCCCATGGAGGAAAGTGCGCATGATGACAGTTGTATTCAATCCCGATGCAATTTCTGTGTTTCATCAACACTCTGATACTCCACAGATTACAGAATGCCACCAGATGTGCATCAGAATCTACTACTGGTCTTCCAGGGAACGATCAAAGCATAGACTGTTTGAGACATACCTCTGTGGAGGAAAGTGCGCATGGTGACTGTTGTATTCATTCCCGAAGCAATTTCTGTGTTTCATCAACACTCTGATAGTCCACAGGTTACAGAATGCCTCCAGATGTGCAACGGAAACTGCTACTGGTTTTCCAGGGAACGATCAAAGCGTAAACTCTTTGGGACATTACTCCCATGGAGGAGAGTGCGCATGGTGATTGTTGTATTCAATCCCGATGTATTTTCTGTGTTTCATCAACAGTCTGATAGTTTACAGTTTATAGAATGTCTCCAGATGTGCATCGGAAACTACTACTGGTCTTCCAGGGAACGATCAAAGCGTAGACGGCTAGAGACGTTACTAACATGAAGGAAAGTGCGGATGGTGACTATTGTATTCCATCCCGATGCAATTTCTGTGTTTAGTCAACACTCAGATAGTCCACAGATTACAGGATGCCTCCAGATATGCATCGGAAACTACTACTGGTCTTCCAGGGAATGATAAAACCGTAGACTGTTAGAGACATTACTCCCATGGAGGGAAGTGCGCATGGTGACTGTTGTATTCAATCCCGAGGCAATTTCTGTGTTTCAATCCACACTTTGAAGCTCCACAGATTACAGAATTGATCCAGATGTGCATCGTTAACTGCTACAGGGCTTCCAGGGAACGATCAAAGCGTAGACTGTTTGAGATACACCTCCCGTGGAGGAAAGTTCGCATGGTAACTGTTATATTCAATCCCGATGCAATTTCTGTGTTTCATCAACACTCTGATAGTCCACAGATTACAGAATGGCACCAGATGTGCATCGGAAACTACTACTGGTCTTCCAGGGAACGATCAAAGCGTAGACTGTTTGAGACATTACTCCCATGGAGGAAAGTGCGCATGGTGAATGTTGTATTCAATCCTGATGCAATTTCTGTGTTTTATCAACACTCTGATAGTCCACAGATTACAGAATGCCTCCAGATGTGCATCGGAAACTGCTGCTGGACTTCCAGGGAATGATCAAAGCGTAGACTGTTTGAGACATTACTCCCATGGAGAAAAGTGGGCATGGTGACTGTTGTATTCAATCCCGATTCAATTTCTGTGTTTCTTCAAAACTCTGATAGTCCACAGATTACAGAATGCCTCCAGATATGCTTCGGAAACTGCTACTGGTCTTCCAGGGAACAAACAAAGTGTAAACTCTTTGAGACCTTACTCCCTTGGAGGAAAGTGCGCATGGTGACTGTTGTATTCAATCCCGATGCATTTTCTGTGTTTCATCAACACTCTGATAGCCCACAGATTACAGAATGCTTCCTGATGTGCATCGGAAACTACTACTGGTCTTCCTGGGAACGATCAAAGCGTAGACTGTTTGAGACATTACTCCCATGGAGGAAAGTGAGCATGGTGACTGTTGTATTCATTCCCGAGACAATTACTGTGTTTCATCAACACTTTGAAGGTCCACAGATTACAGAAAGCCTCCAGACGTGCATCGGTAACTACTACTGGTCCTCCAGGGAACGATTAAAGCGTAGACTGTTTGAGGATTACTCCCATGGAGGAAAGTGCGCATGGTGACTGTTGTATTCAATCCCGATGCAATTTCTGTGTTTCATCAACACTCGAATAGTCCTCAGATTACAGAATGCCACCAGACGTGCATCGGAAACTAGTACTGGTCTTCCAGGGAACGATCAAAGCGTAGATTTTTTGAGACATTACTCCCATGGAGGAAAGTGGGCATGGTGACTGTTGTATTCAATCCCGATGCAGTTTCTGTGTTTCATCAACACTTTGATAGTCCGCAGATTACAGAATGCCTCCAGATGTGCATCGGAAACTGGTACTGGTCTTTCAGGGAACGATCAAAGCGTAAACTCTTTGAGAGATTACTCCCATGGAGGAAACTGCGCATGGTGATTCTTCTATTCAATCCCGTTGCATTTTCTGTGTTTCATCAACAGTCTGATAGTCCACAGATTACAAAATGCCTCCAGATGTGCATCGGTAACTACTACTGGTCTTGCAGGGAACGATCAAAGCGTAGACTCTTTGAGACATTACTCCCATAGAGGAAAGTGCGCATGGTGACTGTTGTATTCTATCGCTATGCAATTTCTGTGTTTCATCAACACTCTGATAGTCCACAGATTACAGAATGCCTCCAGATGTGCATCGGAAACTGCTACTGTTTTTCCAGGGAACCATCAAAGCGTAAACTCATTGAGACATTACTCCCATGGAGGAAAGTGCGCATCGTGATTGTTGTATTCAATCCTGATGCCTTTTCTGTGTTTCATCAACAGTCTGATAGTTTACAGATTACAGAATGCCTCCATATGTGCATCGGAAACTACTACTGGTCTTCCAGGGAACGATCAAAGCGCAGACTGTTTGAGACATACCTCCCGTGGAAGAATGTGCGCATGATGACTGTTGTATTCAATCCCGATGCAATTTCTCTGTTTCAGTCCACACATTGAAGCTCCACAGATTACAGAATTGATCCAGATGTGCATCGTTAACTGCTACAGGGCTTCCAGGAAACGATCAAAGCGTAGACTGTTTGAGACATTACTCCCATGGAGGAAAGTGCGCATGGTGACTGTTGTATTCAATCCCGATGCAATTTCTGTGTTTCATCAACACTCGGATAGTCCTCAGATTACAGAATGCCACCAGACGTGCATCGGAAACTACTACTGGTTTTCCAGGGAACGATCAAAGCGTAGACTGTTTGAGACATTACTCCCATGGAGGAAAGTGGGCATGGTGACTGTTGTATTCAATCCCGATGCAGTTTCTGTGTTTCATCAACACTTTGATAGTCCGCAGATTACAGAATGCCTCCAGATGTGCATCGGAAACTGGTACTGGTCTTCCAGGGAACGATCAAAGCGTAAACTCTTAGAGAGATTACTCCCATGGAGGAAACTGCGCATGGTGATTCTTCTATTCAATCCCGTTGCATTTTCTGTGTTTCATCAACAGTCTGATAGTCCACAGATTACAGAATGCCTCCAGATGTGCATCGGTAACTACTACTGGTCTTGCAGGGAACGATCAAAGCGTAGACTCTTTGAGACATTACTCCCATAGAGGAAAGTGCGCATGGTGACTGTTGTATTCAATCCCGAGGCAATTTCTGTGTTTCATCAACACTCTGATAGTCCACAGATTACAGAATGCCTCCAGATGTGCATCGGAAACTGCTACTGGTTTTCCAGGGAACCATCAAAGCGTAAACACTTTGAGACATTACTCCCATGGAGGAAAGTGCGCATGGTGATTGTTGTATTCAATCCTGATGCCTTTTCTGTGTTTCATCAACAGTCTGATAGTTTACAGATTACAGAATGCCTCCAGATGTGCATCGGAAACTACTACTGGTCTTCCAGGGAACGATCAAAGCGTAGACTGTTTGAGACATACCTCCCGTGGAAGAAAGTGCGCATGATGACTGTTGTATTCAATCCCGATGCAATTTCTCTGTTTCAGTTCACACATTGAAGCTCCACAGATTACAGAATTGATCCAGATGTGCATCGTTAACTGCTACAGGGCTTCCAGGAAACGATCAAAGCGTAGACTGTTTGAGACATTACTCCCATGGAGGAAAGTGCGCATGGTGACTGTTGTATTCAATCCCGATGCAATTTCTGTGTTTCATCAACACTCGGATAGTCCTCAGATTACAGAATGCCACCAGACGTGCATCGGAAACTACTACTGGTCTTCCAGGGAACGATCAAAGCGTAGACTGTTTGAGACATTACTCCCATGGAGGAAAGTGGGCATGGTGACTGTTGTATTCAATCCCGATTCATTTTCTGTGTTTCATCAACACTCTGATAGTCCACAGATTACAGAAGGCCTCCAGATGTGCATCGGAAACTACTACTGGTCTTCCAGGGAACGATTAAAGCGTAAACTGTTTGAGGATTACTCCCATGGAGGAAGGTGCGCATGGTGACTGTTGTATTCAATCCCGATGCAATTTCTGTGTTTCATCAACACTCGGATAGTCCTCAGATTACAGAATGCCACCAGACGTGCATCGGAAACTACTACTGGTCTTCCAGGGAATGATCAAAGCGTAGACTGTTTGAGACAATATTCCCATGGAGGCAAGTGGGCATGGTGACTGTTGTATTCAATCCAGATGAAATTTCTGTGTTTCATCAACACTCTGATTGTATACAGATTACAGAATGCCACCAGATGTGCATCGGGAACTACTACTGGTCTTCCAGGGAACGATCAAAGCGTAGACTGTTTGAGACATTAATCCCATGGAGGAAAGTGCGCATGATGACAGTTGTATTCAATCCCGATGCAATTTCTGTGTTTCATCAACACTCTGATACTCCACAGATTACAGAATGCCACCAGATGTGCATCAGAATCTACTACTGGTCTTCCAGGGAACGATCAAAGCATAGACTGTTTGAGACATACCTCTGTGGAGGAAAGTGCGCATGGTGACTGTTGTATTCATTCCCGAAGCAATTTCTGTGTTTCATCAACACTCTGATAGTCCACAGGTTACAGAATGCCTCCAGATGTGCAACGGAAACTGCTACTGGTTTTCCAGGGAACGATCAAAGCGTAAACTCTTTGGGACATTACTCCCATGGAGGAGAGTGCGCATGGTGATTGTTGTATTCAATCCCGATGTATTTTCTGTGTTTCATCAACAGTCTGATAGTTTACAGTTTATAGAATGTCTCCAGATGTGCATCGGAAACTACTACTGGTCTTCCAGGGAACGATCAAAGCGTAGACGGCTAGAGACGTTACTAACATGAAGGAAAGTGCGGATGGTGACTATTGTATTCCATCCCGATGCAATTTCTGTGTTTAGTCAACACTCAGATAGTCCACAGATTACAGGATGCCTCCAGATATGCATCGGAAACTACTACTGGTCTTCCAGGGAATGATAAAACCGTAGACTGTTAGAGACATTACTCCCATGGAGGGAAGTGCGCATGGTGACTGTTGTATTCAATCCCGAGGCAATTTCTATGTTTCAATCCACACTTTGAATGTCCACAAGTTACAGAAGGAATCCAGATGTGCATCGGAAACTACTACTGGTCTTCCAGGGAACGATCAAAGCGTAGACTGTTAGAGACATTACTCCCACGGAGGGAAGTGAGCATGGTGACTGTTGTATTCAATCCCGATGCAATTTCTGTGTTTCATCAACACTCTGATAGTCCACAGATTACAGAATGCCACCAGATGTGCATCGGGAACTACTACTGGTCTTCCAGGGAACGATCAAAGCGTAGACTGTTTGAGACATTACTCACGTGGAGGAAAGTGCACATGGTGACTGTTGTATTCAATCCCGATGCAATTTCTGTGTTTCATCAACACTCTGATACTCCACAGATTACAGAATGCCACCAGATGTGCATCGGAATCTACTACTCGTCTTCCAGGGAACGATCAAAGCGTAGACTGTTTGAGACATACCTCCCGTGGAAGTAAGTGCGCATGGTGACTGTTGTATTCAATTCCGATGCAATTTCTGTGTTTCAATTCACACTTTGAAGGTCCAGAGATTACAGAATTGATCCAGATGTGCATCATTAACTGCTACAGGACTTCCAGGGAACGATCAAAGCGTAGACTGTTTGGGAATTACTCCCATGGAGGAAAGTGCGAATGTTGACTGTTGTATTCAATCCTAATGCAAATTCTGTGTTAAATCAACACTCTGATAGTCCATAGTTTACAGAATGCCTCCAGATGTGCATCGGAAACTTCTGCTGGACTTCCAGGGAACGATCAAAGCGTAGACTTTTTGAGACATTACTCGCATGGAGGAAATTACGCATGGTGACTGTTGCATTCAATTCCGAGACAATTACTGTGATTCATCAACACTTTGAAGGTCCACAGATTACAGAAATCCTCCAGATGTGCATCGGAAACTGCTACTGGTCTTCCAGGGACGATCAGATCGTAAACTCTTTGAGACATTTCTCCCATGGAGGAAATTGCGCATGGTGACTGTTGTATTCAATCCCGATTCATTTTCTGTGTTTCATCAACACTCTGATAGTCTACAGATTACAGAAGGCCTCCAGATGTGCATCGGAAACTACTACTGGTCTTCCTGGGAACGATCAAAGCGTAAACTGTTTGAGACATTACTCCCATGGAGGAAAGTGCGCATGGTGACTGTTGTAATCAATCCCGATGCAATTTCTGTGATTCATCAACACTCTGATAGTCTACAGATTACAAAATGCCTCCAGATGTGCGTCGGAAACTACTACTGGTCTTCCAGGGAACGATCAAAGCGTAAACTCTTTGAGACATTACCCACATTGTGGAAGGTGCGCATGGTGACTGTTGTAGTCAATCCCGACACAATTTCTGTATTTCATCAACACTCTGATACTGAACAGATTACAGAATGTCTCCAGATGTGCATCGGAAACTACTACTGGTCTTCCAGGGAACGATCAAAGCGTAGACTGTTTGAGACATCACTCCCATGGAGCAAAGTGCGCATGGTGACCGTTGTATTGAATCACGATGCAATTTCTGTGATTCATCAACACTCTGATAGTCCACAGATTACAGAATTCCTCCAGATGTGCATCGGAAACTACTACTGGTCTTCCAGGGAACGATCAAAGCGTAGACTGTTTGAGACATTACTCCCATGGAGGAAGTTAACATGGTGTCTGTTGTATTCAATCCCGAGGCAATTTCTGTGTTTCATCAACACAGATTACAGAATATCTCCAGATGTGCATCGGAAACTACTACTGGTCTTCCTGTGAACGATCAAAGCGTAGACTGTTTGAGACATTACTACCATGGAGAAAGTGCGCATGGTGACTGTTTTATTCAATCTCGAGACAATTACTGTGTTTCATCAACACTTTGAAGTCCACAGATTACAGAAAGGCTCCAGATGTGCATCGGAAACTACTACTGGTCTTCCAGATAACGATCAAAGCGTAGACTTTTTGAGACATTACTCCCATGGAGGAAAGTGGGCATGGTGACTGTTGTATTCAATCCCGATGCAATTTCTGTGTTTCATCAACACACTGATAGTCCACAGATTACAGAATGCCACCAGATGTGCATCGGGAACTACTATTGGTCTTCCAGGGAACGATCAAAGCGTAGACTGTTTGAGACATTACTCACGTGGAGGAAAGTGCACATGGTGACTGTTGTATTCAATCCCGATGCAATTTCTGTGTTTCATCAACACTCTGATACTCGACAGATTACAGAATGCCACCAGATGTGCATCGGAATCTACTGCTGGTCTTCCAGGGAACGATCAAAGCGTAGACTGTTTGAGACATACCTCCCGTGGAAGAAGGTGTGCTTGGTGACTGTTGTATTCAATCCCGATGCAATTTCTGTGTTTCAATACACACTTTGAAGTTCCAGAGATTACAGAATTGATCCAGATGTGCATCGTTAACTCTTACAGGACTTCCAGGGAACGATCAATGCGTAGACTGTTTGAGAATTACTCCCATGGAGGAAAGTGCGATTGGTGACTGTTGTATTCAATCCTGATGCAATTTCTGTGTTAAATCAACACTCTGATAGTCCATAGATTACAGAATGCCTCCAGATGTGCATCGGAAACTTCTGCTGGACTTCCAGGGAACAATCAAAGCGTAGACTGTTTGAGACATTACTCGCATGGAGGAAAGTGCGCATGGTGACTTTTGCATTCAATCCCGAGACAATTACTGTGATTCATCAACACTTTGAAGTTCCACAGATTACAGAAATCCTCCAGATGTGCATCGGAAACTGCTACTGGTCTTCCAGGGAACGATCAAATCGTAAACTCTTTGAGACATTTCTCCCATGGAGGAAAGTGCGCATGTTGACTGTTGTATTCAATCGCCATGCAATTTCTGTGTTTCATCAACACTCTGATAGTTCACAGAAAACAGAATGCCTCCAGATGTGCATCGGAAACTATTACTGGTCTTCCAGGGAACGATCAAGGCGTAGACTGTTTGAGACATTACTCCCATGGAGGAAAGTGCTCATGGTGACTGTTGTATTCATCCCGATGCTATTTCTGTGTTTCATCAACACTCAGTTAGTCCACAGATTTCCGAATGCCTCCAGATGTGCATCGGAAACTACTTCTGGTCTTCCAGGGAGCGATCAAAGCGTAGACTGTTTGAGACACTACTCTCATGGAGGAAAGTGCGTATGGTGACTGTTGGAATCAATCCCGATGCAATTTCTGTGTTTCATCAACACTCTGATAGTCTACAGATTACAAAATGCCTCCAGATGTGCATCGGAAACTAGTACTGGTCTTCCAGGGAACGATCAAAGCGTAGACTGTTTGAGACATCACTCCCATGGAGGAAAGTGCGCATGGTGACCGTTGTATTGAATCACGATGCAATTTCTGTGTTTCATCAACACTCTGATAGTCCACAGATTACAGAATTCCTCCAGATGTGCATCGGAAACTACTACTGGTCTTCCAGGGAACGATCAAAGCGTAGACTGTTTGAGACATTACTCCGATGGAGGAAGTTAACATGGTGACTGTTGTATTCAATCCCGAGGCAATTTCTGTGTTTCATCAACACAGATTACAGAATATCTCCAGATGTGCATCGGAAACTCCAACTGGTCTTCCTGGGAACGATCAAAGCGTAGACTGTTTGAGACATTACTACCATGGAGGAAAGTGCGCATGGTGACTGTTGTATTCATCCCGATGCTATTTCTGGGTTTCATCAACACTCAGTTAGTCCACAGATTTCAGAATGCCTCCAGATGTGCATCGGAAACTACTTCTGGTCTTCCAGTGAACGATCAAAGCGTAGACTGTTTGAGACACTACTCTCATGGAGGAAAGTGCGCATGGTGACTGTTGGAATCAATCCCGATGCAATTTCTGTGTTTCATCAACACTCTGATAGTCTACAGATTACAAAATTCCTCCAGATGTGCATCGGAAACTACTACTGGTCTTCCAGGGAACGATGAAAGCGTAAACTCTTTGAGACATTACCCACATTGTGGAAGGTGCGCATGGTGACTGTTGTAGTCAATCCCGACACAATTTCTGTATTTCATCAACACTCTGATACTGAACAGATTACAGAATGTCTCCAGATGTGCATCGGAAACTACTACTGGTCTTCCAGGGAACGATCAAAGCGTAGACTGTTTGAGACATCACTCCCATGGAGGAAAGTGCGCATGGTGACCGTTGTATTGAATCACGATGCAATTTCTGTGTTTCATCAACACTCTGATAGTCCACAGTTTACAGAATTCCTCCAGATGTGCATCGGAAACTACTACTGGTCCTCCAGGGAACGATCAAAGCGTAGACTGTTTGAGACATTACTCCGATGGAGGAAGTTACATGGTGACTGTTTTATTCAATCTCGAGACAATTACTGTGATTCATCAGTACTTTGAAGTCCACAGATTACAGAAAGCCTCCAGATGTGCATCGGAAACTACTACTGGTCTTCCAAGGAACGATAAAATCGTAGACTGTTTGAGGATTACTCCCATGGAGGAAAGAGCGCATGGTGACTGTTGTATTCTTTCCCGATGCAATTTATGTATTTCATCAACACTCTGATAGTCCACAGATTACAGAATGCCACCAGACGTGCATCGGAAACTACTACTGGTCTTCCAGGGGACGATCAAATCGTAGACTGTTTCAGACATTACTCCCATGGAGGGAAGTGGGCATGGTGACTGTTGTATTCAATCCCGATGTAATTTCTGTGTTTCATCACCACTCTGATAGTCCACAGATTACAGAATGCCAACAGATGTGCATCGGAAACTACTACTGGTCTTACAGGGAACGATCAAAGCGTAAACTCTTTGAGACATTACCCACATTGAGGAAGGTGCGCATGGTGACTGTTGTATTCAATCCGGATGCAATTTCTGCGTTTCATCAACACTATGACACTCCACAGATTACAGAATGTCTCCAGATGTGCATCGGAAACTACTACTGGGTTTCCAGGGAACGATCAAAGCGTAGACTGTTTGAGACATTACTCCCATGGAGGAAAGTGCGCATGGTGACTGTTGTATTCAATCCCAATGCAATTTCTGAGTTTCATCAAAAGTCTGATAGTCCACAGATTACAGAATGCCTCCAGATGTGCATCGGTAACCACTACTGGTCTTCCAGGGAACGTTCAAAGCGTAGACCGTTTGAGACATTACTTCCATGGAGGAAAGTGCGCATGGTGACTGCTGTATTCAATCCCGAGGCAATTTCTATGTTTCATCAACACTCTGATAGTTCACAGATTACAGAATGCCTCCAGATGTGCATCAGAAACTACTACTGGTCTTCCAGGGAACGATCAAAACGTAAACTCTTTGAGACATTACCCACATTGGGGAAGGTGCGCATGGTGACTGTTGTATTCAATCCCGATGCAATTTCTGTGTTTCATTAACACTATGACACTCCACAGATTACAGAATATTTCCAGATGTGCATCGGAAACTACTACTGGTCTTCCTGGGAACGATCAAAGCGTAGACTGTTTGAGACATTACTACCATGGAGAAAGTGCGCATGGTGACTGTTTTATTCAATCTCGAGACAATTACTGTGTTTCATCAACACTTTGAAGTCCACAGATTACAGAAAGCCTCCAGATGTGCATCGGAAACTACTACTGGTCTTCCAAGGAACGATAAAATCGTAGACTGTTTGAGGATTACTCCCATGGAGGAAAGTGCGCATGGTGACTGTTGTATTCATTCCCGATGCAATTTATGTGTTTAATCAACACTCTGATAGTCCACAGATTACAGAATGCCACCAGACGTGCATCGGAAACTACTACTGGTCTTCCAGGGAACGATCAAAGCGTAGACTGTTTGAGACATTACTCCCAAGGAGGGAAGTGCGCATGGTGACTGTTGTATTAAATCCCGATGCAATTTCTGTGTTTCATCAACACTCTGATAGTCCACAGATTACAGAATGCCAATAGATGTGCATCGGAAACTACAACTGGTCTTAAAGGGAACGATCAAAGCGTAGACTGTTGGGACATTTCTCCCGTGGAGGAAAGTGCGCATGGTGACTGTTGTATTCACCCCGATGGAATTTCTGTGTTTCATCATCACTCTGACAGTCCACAAATTACAGAATATCACCAGACGTGCATCGGAAACTATAACTGGTCCTCCAGGGAACGATCAAAGCGTAGACTGTTTGAGACATTACTCCCGTGGATAAAGTGCGCATAATGACTGTTGTAGTCAATCCCGATGCAATTTCTGTGTTTCATCAACACTCTGATAGTCCACAGATTACAGAATGCCACCAGACGTGCATCGGAAACTACTACTGGTCTTCCAGATAACGATCAAAGCGTAGACTTTTTGAGACATTACTCCCATGGAGGAAAGTGGGCATGGTGACTGTTGTATTCAATCCCGATGCAATTTCTGTGTTTCATCAACACTCTGATAGTCCACAGATTACAGAATGCCACCAGATGTGCATCGGAAACTACGTCTGGTCTTCCAGGGAACGATCAAAGCGTAGACTGTTTGAGACATTACTCACGTGGAGGAAAGTGCACATGGTGCCTGTTGTATTCAATCCCGATGCAATTTCTGTGTTTCATCATCACTCTGATACTCGACCGATTACAGAATGCCACCAGATGTGCATCGGAATCTACTACTGGTCTTCCAGGGAACGATCAAAGCGTAGACTGTTTGAGACATACCTCCCGTGGAAGAAAGTGCGCATGGTGACTGTAGTATTCAATCCCGATGCAATTTCTGTGTTTCAATCCACACTTTGAAGGTCCAGAGATTATAGAATTGATCCAGATGTGCATCGTTAACTGCTACATGACTTCCAGGGAACGATCAAAGCGTAGACTCTTTGAGAATTACACCCATGGAGGAAAGTGCGAATGGTGACTGTTGTATTCAATCCTGATGCAATTTCTGTGTTAAATCAGCACTCTGATAGTCCATAGATTACAGAATGCCTCCAGATGTGCATCGGAAACTTCTGCTGGACTTCCAGGGAACGATCAAAGCGTAGACTTTTTGAGACATTACTCGCATGGAGGAAAGTGCGCATGGTGACTGTTGCATTCAATCCCGAGACAATTACTGTGATTCTTCAACACTTTGAAGGTCCACAGATTACAGAAATCCTCCAGATGTGCATCGGAAACTGCTACTGGTCTTCCAGGGAACGATCAAATCGTAAACTCTTTGAGACATTTCTCCCATGGAGGAAAGTGCGCACGGTGACTGTTGTATTCAATCCCGATTCATTTTCTGTGTTTCATCAACACTCTGATAGTCCACAGATTACAGAAGGCCTCCAGATGTGCATCGGAAACTACTACTGGTCTTCCTGGGAACGATCAAAGCGTAAACTGTTTGAGACATTACTCCCATGGAGGAAAGAGCGCATGGTGACTGTTGTATTCAATCCCGACACAATTACTGTGTTTCATCAACACTTTGAAGGTCCACAGATTACCGAAAGCCTCCAGATGTGCATCAGAAACCACTACTGGTCTTCCAGGGAGCGATTAAAGCGTAGACTGTTTGTGACATTACTCCCATGGAGGAAAGTGCGCATGGTGACTGTTGTATTCAATCCAGATGCAATTTCCGTATTTCATCAACACTCTGATAGTCAACAGATTACAGAATGCCGCCAGATGTGCATCGGAAACTACTACTGGTCTTCCAGGGAACGATCAAAGCGTAGACTGTTTGAGACATTATTTCCGTGGAGGAAAGTGCGCATGGTGACTGTTGTATTCAATCGCGATGCAATTTCTGTGTTTCATCAACACTCTGATACACCACAGATTACAGAATGCCACCAGATGTGCATCGGAATATACTACTGGTCTTCCAGGGAACGATCAAAGCGTAGACGGTTTGAGATATACCTCCCGTTGAGGAAAGTGCGCAAGGTGACTGTTGTATTCCATCCCGATGCATTTTCTGTGTTTCATCAACAGTCTGATAGTCCACAGATTACAGAATGCCTCCAGATGTGCATCGGTAACTACTACTGGTCTTCCAGTTAACGATCAAAGCGTAGACTGTTTGAGACATTACTCCCATGGAGGAAAGTGCGCATGGTGACTGTTGTATTCAATCCCGAGGCAATTTCTATGTTTCAATCCACACTTTGCAGGTCCACAGATTACAGAACTAATCCAGATGTGCATCGGAAACTACTACTGGTCTTCCCTGGAACGATCAAAGCGTAGACTGTTTGGGAATTACTCCCATGGAAGAAAGTGCGCATGGTGACTGTTGTATTCAATCCAGATGCAATATCTGTGTTTAATCAACACACTGATAGTCCACAGATTACAGAATGCAGCCAGATGTGCATCGGAAACTACTACTGGTCTTCCAGGAACGATCAAAGCGTAGACTGTTTGAGACATTACTCGCATGGAGGAAAGTGCTCATGGTGACTGTTGTATTAAATCCGGATGCAATTTCTGTGTTTCATCAAAACTCAGTTAGTCCACAGATTTCAGAATGCCTCCAGATGTGCATCGGAAACTACTTCTGGTCTTCCAGGGAACGATCAAAGCGTAGACTGTTTAGGACACTACTCTCATGGAGGAAAGTGCGCGTGGTGACTGTTGGAATCAATCCCGATGCAATTTCTGTGTTTCATCAAGACTCTGATAGTCTACATATTACAAAATGCCTCCAGATGTGCATCGGACACTACTACTGGTCTTCCAGGGAACGATCAAAGCGTAAACTCTGTGAGACATTACCCACATTGTGGAAGGTGCGCATGGTGACTTTTGTAGTCAATCCCGACACAATTTCTGTATTTCATCAACACTCTGATACTGAACAGATTACAGAATGTCTCTAGATGTGCATCGGAAACTACTACTGGTCTTCCAGGGAACGATCAAAGCGTAGACTGTATGAGACATTACTCCCATGGAGGAAGTGAACATGGTGACTGTTGTATTCAATCCCGAGGCAATTTCTGTGTTTCATCAAACTGATTACAGAATATCTCCAGATGTGCATCGGAAACTACTACTGGTCTTCCTGGGAACGATCAAAGCGTAGACTGTTTGAGACATTACTACCATGGAGAAAGTGCGCATGGTGACTGTTTTATTCAATCTCGAGACAATTACTGTGTTTTATCAACACTTTAAAGTCCACAGATTACAGAAAGCCTCCAGATATGCATCGGAAACTACTACTGGTCTTCCAAGGAACGATAAAATCGTAGACTGTTTGAGACATCACTCCCATGGAGGAAAGTGGGCATGGTGACCGTTGTATTGAATCACGATGCAATTTCTGTGTTTCATCAACACTCTGATAGTCCACAGATTACAGAATACCTCCAGATGTGCATCGGAAACTACTACTGGTCTTTCAGGGAACGATCAAAGCGTAGACTGTTTGAGACATTACTCCCATGGAGGAAGTGAATATGGTGACTGTTGTATTCAATCCCGAGGCAATTTCTGTGTTTCATCAAACTGATTACAGAATATCTCCAGATGTGCATCGGAAACTACTACTGGTCTTCCTGGGAACGATCAAAGCGTAGACTGTTTGAGACATTACTACCATGGAGAAAGTGCGCATGGTGACTGTTGTATTCAATCCCGATGTAATTTCTGTGATTCATCACCACTCTGATAGTCCACAGTTTACAGAATGCCAACAGATGTGCATCGGAAACTACTACTGGTCTTCCAGGGAACGATCAAAGCGTAAACTCTTTGAGACATTACCCACATTGAGGAAGGTGCGCATGGTGACTGTTGTATTCAATCCCGATGCAATTTCTGTGTTTCATCAACACTATGACACTCCACAGATAACAGAATGTCTCCAGATTTGCATCGGAAACTACTACTGGTCTTCCAGGGAACGATCAAAGCGCAAACTGTTTGAGACATTACTCCCATGCAGGAAAGTGCGCATGGTGACTGTTGTATTCAATCCCGAAGCAATTTCTGTGTTTCAATCCACACTTTGAAGGTCCACAGATTACAGAAGGAATCCAGATGCGCATCGGAAACTACTACTGGTCTGCCAGGCAACGATCAAAGCGTGGACTGTTTGGGAATTACTCCCATGGTGGAAAGTGCGCATGGTGTCTGTTGTATTAAATCCCGATGCAATTTCTGAGTTTCATCAACACTCTGATAGTCCACACATTACAGAATGCAGCCAGATGTGCATCGGGAACTACTACTGGTGTTCCAGGAATGATCAAAGTGTAGACTGTTTGAGACATTACTCGCACGGTGGAAAGTTTGCATGTTGACTGTTGTATTCAATCCCGATGCAATTTCTGTGTTTCATCAACACTCTGATAGTCCACAGATTACAGAATGCCTCTAGATGTGCATCGGAAACTGCTACTGGTCTTCCATGGAACGATCAAAACGTAAACACCTTGAGACATTACTCCCATGGAGGAAAGTGCGCATGGTGACGGATGTATTCAATCCCGATGCATTTTCTGTGTTTCATCAACACCCTGATAGCCCACAGATTACAGAATGCCTCCAGATGTGCATCGGAAACGACTACTGCTCTTCCTGGGAACGATCAAAGCGTAGACTGTTTGAGACATTACTCCCATGGAGGAAAGTGCGCATGACGACTGTTGTATTCAATCCCGAGACAATTACTGTGTTTCATCAACACTTTGAACGTCCACTGATTACAGAAAGCCGCCAGATGTGCATCGGAAACTACTACCCGTCTTCCAGGGAACGATTAAAGCGTAGACTGTTTGAGGGTTACTCCCATGGAGGAAAGTGCGCATGGTGACTGTTGTATTCAATCCCAATGCAATTTCTGTGTTTCATCAACACTCTCATAGTGTACAGATTACAGAATGCCACCAGACGTGCATCGGAAACTACTACTGGTTTTCCAGGGAACGATCAAAGCGTAGACTGTTTGAGACATTACTCCCATGGAGGAAAGTGGGCTTGGTGACAGTTGTATTCAATCAAGATGCAATTTCTGTGTTTCATCAACACTCTGATAGTGCACAGATTACAGAATGCCTCCAGATGTGCATCGGAAACTACTAGTGGTATTCCAGGGAATGATCAAATCGTAGACTGAGAACTACTCCCATGGAGGAAAGTGCGCATGGTGACTGTTGTATTCAATCCCGATGCAATTTCTGTGTTTCATCAACACTCTGATAGTCCACAGATAACAGAATGCCTATAGATTTGCATCGGAAACTACTATTGGTCTTCCAGGGAACGATAAAGGCGTAGACTGTATGAGACATTACTCCCATGGAGGAAAGTGCGCATGGTGACTGTTGTGTTCAATCCCGGTGCAACTTCTGTGTTTCATCAACACTCAGTTAGTCCAAAGATTACAAAATGCCTCCAGATGTGCATCGGAAACTACTACTGGTCTTCCAGGGAACGATCAGAGCGTAAACTCTTTGACACATTACTCCCATTGAGGAGGGTGCGCATGGTGACTGTTGTAGTCAATCCCGACACATTTTCTGTATTTCATCAACACTCTGATACTGAACAGATTACAGAATGTCTCCAGATGTGCATCGGAAACTACTATTGGTCTTCCAGGGAACGATCAAAGCGTAGACTGTTTGAGACATTACTCCCGTGGATAAAGTGCGCATAATGACTGTTGTAGTCAATCCCGGTGCAATTTCTGTGTTTCAATCCACACTTTGAAGGTCCAGAGATTATAGAATTGATCCAGATGTGCATCGTTAACTGCTACATGACTTCCAGGGAACGATCAAAGCGTAGACTGTTTGAGAATTACACCCATGGAGGAAAGTGCGAATGGTGACTGTTGTATTCAATCCTGATGCAATTTCTGTGTTAAATCAACACTCTGATAGTCCATAGATTACAGAATGCCTCCAGATGTGCATCGGAAACTTCTGCTGGACTTCCAGGGAACGATCAAAGCGTAGACTTTTTGAGACATTACTCGCATGGAGGAAAGTGCGCATGGTGACTGTTGCATTCAATCCCGAGACAATTACTGTGATTCTTCAACACTTTGAAGGTCCACAGATTACAGAAATCCTCCAGATGTGCATCGGAAACTGCTACTGGTCTTCCAGGGAACGATCAAATCGTAAACTCTTTGAGACATTTCTCCCATGGAGGAAAGTGCGCATGGTGACTGTTGCATTCAATCTCGACACAATTACTGTGTTTCATCAACACTTTGAAGGTCCACAGATTACGGAAAGCCTCCAGATGTGCATCGGAAACCACTACTGGTCTTCCAGGGAGCGATTAAAGCGTAGACTGTTTGAGACATTACTCCCATGGAGGAAAGTGCGCATGGTGACTGTTGTATTCAATCCAGATGCAATTTCCGTGTTTCATCAACACTCTGATAGTCAACAGATTACAGAATGCCGCCAGATGTGCATCGGAAACTACTACTGGTCTTCCAGGGA